>NW_008795525.1:356500-381027 GCF_000699145.1 Aptenodytes forsteri
GCAGGGCTGTAGGGCTGTGTGGGGTGGGGGGACTGTGCAGGGTCGAGGAGGGCTGGGGGGTGCTGAGCAGGTCGGGGGGGTGCTGTGCAGGGCTGTGGGGGGGGAAGATGCTCTACAGGGCTGTGGGGTGCTGTGCCAGGCCAGATCAGGGATGCAATGTAGGGCTGGGGCAGATGCTATTTGGGGCTGGGGGGGATGCTGTGCAGGGCCTGGCAGGGCTGCCCATACTCAGCCTGCCCACGCTGCTCGCTTGTGTGTGGGGGCCCAGTGCTGTATCTGTCCTGCGCCCAGCAGAGGAGCCATGGGCATGGGCTGGGGTCTCAACTGTGGGATGCTCTGAGGTGCCTTCCCTGGACGCTGGATCTGCTGGGGTGTGAGAGCCCAGCTAAAGGGTTGTGCAGTAGATTTTCCTCTGGTAGACTAACCCTGAGCCCGGGGTCTGGCCACTGCACCGGGGTTTCTGGACCTTCATGCTCTATGGACAGCTTCACCCCCGGGAAGCCATGCGCTGGCTATCCTGCACAATGCTGACACTGTGTGTGCTGTTAGCAAATGGCCTGAACATTGAGCTTCGTTCATTGCCTTCTCCTGTGATGGTGCATGTGGAAAGGCACAGGATTTGCAAATACCTGTTATTAATAATAATTTCTTGGGCTGCTGGTTTACTGGACAGAGGTGTTGATGCTGAATTAACCTCCCTGTTGCTAAGGCTTCTGGCTTTCAGAAAAACTACTTGGTTGGGAAACAGAGAAGTCTTCTTAACACTGCTGGGATGCACTTGGATGTGAGTTCAACCCTCCTCCCACTGCAGGTGAGCTGCAGGTGAAGTGTGATAACCACATTTCTCTCCCCGCTCCCTGGGTCCCATTGCATGGACCCGCGGGGCGCTGGTGGGGAGGGCGTC
Organism: Aptenodytes forsteri; assembly: GCF_000699145.1. Lineage (NCBI taxonomy): Eukaryota > Metazoa > Chordata > Aves > Sphenisciformes > Spheniscidae > Aptenodytes > Aptenodytes forsteri. The sequence goes on from NW_008795525.1 coordinate 357,405, forward strand.
CCACCTGCAGGACGGGTGGGTGATGGCACCTGGGCTCCTGGGATGACGATGGTTTGCAATAAGGCGAGAGCTTGTGGGACACTGAGGCAAAGACATGCCTTCCTCAGTATGAGGAAAGGCATCACCATCTTCCCTGCCTGGGTGACCCTTTCTAGATCCTGGCTGATCCTGTCGCAGGAGTGGGGAATGGGTCTAGCGTAGAAAAGAGGAGGCTGAGTATTGCTTCACCTTTCATGCGCGTGAACAAAAAGGTGCAACTGTACCTGTTGGGGATTTGGTGAGGGGACAGGAGCCCTGGGGATCAGCTCTGCTGGTGGTTGGCAAACTCCACAGTTTGGGCTGTTGGCAATGAGCTGTCAGACTGGTGGGGAATGGGCAGATTGTTCAGAAGATGGGGAAGGGGAAGAGATGGACGCCAGTCCTTCCAGAAACAGGAGAAACCAGGAAAAAATAAGGGACTAGCCAACTTATCTCTAAGTTCATAGAAAATAACATGGAGGGATCTGTGATCAGTGCAATAGCTGAGAAAAATACCCACCCAGTCTGAATTCCTGTTGTGATAGATGTTGGGCTTCATACACTGGTTTCGTTTATAGCTTTTAATTGCTCCTCATACAGTCAGAAAGCTAGTGGAGCGCCGGCTGTGGAGAGCACCATGAGGTGGCTCCAGTGAAGCTGTTTGGACTGTTGCACGCAGGGGACAATTATCGGTGACTCCTGCACTTCCATGGGGCCGGGGCACAGCCACCCACCGGCGGTTTCATTGCCGGCCCCAGGGATGGAGATGGGTGCGTGCTTGCAACGCCGCAGGCAGCCCGGGCTGGGGGTCAGCGCGTTCAAGCTAATATCAATGAGCTGTGGAAGAGCTGGGACGTACGGGAGGGTGCAGAGGACAGGGTGTCAGCTGCACAAACACAGCAGCTCAGCCAGGGTGTTGGAGGGGGGTGGATTGCAGGTGGACATGAATCGGCAGGGTCGCTGTGTCGTGAGAGAGGCAGACGCTGTCCTCGGATGGGTGGACAGGGGTCTTATCCCATAAAGGGGTGAGATGAGGCTCCTCTCCCCTGCGGCGGAGGCTGTGGCACAGTGAGGGGTAGCACGCAGCTGGAGCAGCCTGACCCGCTGCAGCGGGGCCGGAGGAGAGAGATGGAAGCGGCCAAAGAGCTGGAAATCCTGCAGGCAGGATTTGGGGTTGCTGGGCTGGGGAAGGGCAGACGCTGGGCTTGGGAGGTGCCTGGGAAGAGGAAGGAGATGAGCTGCTCTCCTGATGGGTGGAACAAGGAGGAAGGTGTTTAAACTACAAGACAAATCAAGAGTGAACATCGGGAAAGAAAAGATAATGCGAGAGTGGGGCAGTAAGAGGAAACTCACCCAATGCAGGTTTAGAGCACAGGAAGGGATGTTTTTACACAACAGGGTAACATTGGCCCCGTCTGTGGGGAGAGGTGCCTGTAGGTGCAGGGCTGGCAGAGCCTGTGGCCAGGACACGGAGGCTTGGGCAGGGCAGGCTGGGACGTGTGGCCCGGGGTTGGCTGTGCTGCAGAGCCTGGCGGTGGGCAAGGAGCTGCTGCGGGCAGGAGCTCCCAGCTTTACCTTCTGCGTGAGGACAGTGAACAAACAGCTCCTTTGCAAAGGCATCGACCTGGTGGAGCGCCCGCTGCTCGAGCCCCCGTGGGCAGCGAGGCTGGGTGTGCTCCCTGTGCTCTCTGCTGCCAGAGTACCCTGCCTCCCACTCGGACGTTTTGCTAAAGGTTGGAGGAGGATGAGCCCCCTTCATAGATCCCCTGGGCTCTGTGGAGGAGCTGTCACTGCGGGACCGCGTTGCAGGTGAGCGGGAGAAGCTGAGGCTCAGGTCTGGCCCCGGACAAACCCTTTCCAGGTGCAGAGCCTGTGCTGGCAGGCTGCTGTGCCATGCTTGGGTGCCGCTCACCCAAATGCAGCTCTACCCATCTCAGCACTGGGAGGAAAAGCTGTCCCGGCCCGTGGAGTCGCCTGGTGCCTGTGGGCAGGATGATGCTCCCAGTGATGCCCCAGCCCTCACAAGCTGCGGACGGGCAGGGGCATGCTCATTTTACCCTTTTACCTGCTGCTGGGCAGAATTGGCTCTGGGCTGGAACTGGGGCAGGGCTGTAGCTCTACCAGCCTGAGGATGGTGCAGTGCCTTGCTGGGTGCTGGGGAGCTCTGTGGGACCCGTGAGACCTGTCCCTGCTCTGGTCACCCTTTATGGGGACGCATCACCTGATGGCTGGCAGTACAGAAAGCCGAAGGCAAGTCTTGGTGCTGCCCATGGGAAGGGGTCTCGCAGCCCAGCCCTCCCTCGGGTCTCTGCTGCTGTTCCTGGGCTCGCTCAGACCTCGCATGGGGACCTTTGGGGGGACAGAGGGGAGGAGAGCGGCTCATGACTCCTTTATCTGCAGAGGGTCCCCAGAGCACGCCTGGCCTAGCCTTGATGGCAGAAGAGGAGGACAAGGTGGACACGGCCACGGCAGGGAGGGAAGCTCACCCAGCGCCTGTGCAGACAGGGCATGGTGTCGCTGCACGATGCTTTGGAGGTGCTGCATGAATAACAACTGCTTGTCCTCAGCCTGCGGCACAGCTGCTCTCAGCACACAGCGGCTTTTTTGTGCCTGATGCAGCTCGTGGTACACGGGGGTGATAAATGTTTTGTGGCAGTTTGTGAGTGGAGAGGTCAGGAAATAAAACTGAACCTTTGCTGGTGGCGGTCCTGCCCTCCAGCCCGACACCCCCGGCTTTGTCGTGTGAGATCCACCTCGTGCAGGTAAAGCTCTTTCAGAGGGAAGATGATCTGGGAAACAAAAATAACAGCTCTTGAGCACCAGTGCTGCTGTTTCTCCGCATCTTTGTTCTCTTGACCTCAGGGATGTGCTGTGTTTGCCATTGAGCTATTACAAGCTGTGAGCATTGTGTTCTGCCTCTCCATGCTCACCACACTCTTCTCCCTAGGAGAAAACACTTAAAGGTTAAATATATACAGGCCATCGCTTGGTGAGGTTCTGTAGTTGAAAAGGCAAACACAAAACAAACATTGTGCATTTGGGCAAGAACCAAGGGAGGATTTCACTTTTGCCCACTGGGACGGCAAAGCCTGGCCTTGGCCTTGGAGCAGGAGGCAGGAGTGTTCCTCCTGAGCCCATTTTCTGGTGTGAACCGTTCCCCCTCCCTCTGAAAGAGAAGCAGAAGAAAAACAAAACAAACCCAACTTGGTTGATACAGAGTTCAGCTCTGTGTGCCTCTGATCTGTTTATGGGCATTTTTAGTGTTCTGGTTTTGAAGATGAAATGAAAGTTAGAAGGACAAAGCCCAGTGCTGAAGTGAGGAGCTGATCTGCAAAGATGACTTTCGGGAGAGCCGCTGCAGCCGATTTCTGCTGAAATCTGCTCAGGCGCCATTTCTGTGGAAACCAAACAACTTCCCCGCTCACTTCTGAGCTCTGCTCGGCCTGAATACCCCATCTCTGCCTGGTTTTTACAGTTCCTCCTTTCAGTATCCCTGTTAGAGATGGGGGTGCAGGTGGGGGCCACGAGGCATGGGGCTGCCTGGGGGAGATTTCCAAACTCACGGTGTCAGCAGGACATCACGTTCCCATGTGAAAGCTGATGTGAACCAGACCACAGCTGGGGCATCTCTGATGCTCCATTAGCTGGTGCTGCTCTCATGGTGGCAGGGAGCTCAGCTCCGGTTGTGCCTCCTGATCCATGTGGCCATGATGCAGCGTCAGAGCTTGGCAGCTGCTGCTGCTGTGCAAAATAACTGAGAAGGTGGGCTTCGAACGGCAGTTTAGCACGTGCCCTGCAGGGCTGTGAGCTTCCTGGAGGGGAAGGAGAGCTGGGCTGGGTGCCTGCTGCTGCTGTTGGCAGGGTGAGCCCGGGCAGGAGCTCCTCCATCTCCCCAGGAGTGGGCAGACCCGTGGGGGGTGTGGGGGCAGTGTCTGTGCCAGGGGGAGGAGGGTCTGATCCTCCGCAGCCCCCAGCAGTGTCTGGCCTTTCCTCTCCTGGGTGATGAGGGCCATCAGAGAAGAAGGGGCTGGACAAGGCAGTGGAGAGGAGCTGCTGCCCGCTGTGCAGGCAGGGACGCCCTGTACAGAGCCTGGCATGGCCCCGGCTGAGAGCTGCTGGAGGCAGCCAGGGAGGGGGCAGGATGCGTCCCCCGAGGGCCCTGGGAAGGGCTGTACTGGGGGTTGGGCTGGGTGCTGGTGCTGGCTTGCACCAACCGTGGGCAGAGGTTTGGGGATGCGACATCCCTGTGGGAGCAGGCAGAGTGCTCCTTCATCTGCACGGGTTGCAGGAAGAGCTTTGGGCATCACTGCACACCCGGGGCACCAGCACCATCGCTCTGCCACCCTCCTCTTCTGCACTCTCTGTGGCAGAAGCTGCTCCCACAAGGCAGTGCTCGCCATGCACCAGCATACACCTCCCAAGCCACCCCCCCCCACCGCTGGCTCTGCAGCTCTGGGCTGGGATCCTGATATGCTGCAAACGATTCGGCAGTTCATGACCCAAGTCAAGAACTATTTGTCCCAAAGCTCAGAACTTGATCCCCCAATCGAATCGCTGATTCCCGAGGACCAAATAGGTAAGAAACATCGTCCTGTGTTTTGGGGGAAGGTGAAAATGTGTAATCTGTGTTTATAGTGATAGTCTTTGTGCCAGTTTGGAAAGGTGGGATTGACTTTGCTAGCAGAGTTCGAGCCATTGGGTATTTGAGTATTAAAACAAAACAACACACCCCACACCCCCCCCCCCCCGCCCCCCCCCCACCGCTGGCTCTGCAGCCCTGGGCTGGGATCAGGGCTCCCCCCACCCCCCCCGTGGCCAGTGGACAAGCCCTTCTCCCGCGTGGACTGTGGGGGGGGGCTTTCGCTTGCAGCCCTCCCTGCAGAGCCACCAGCGCATCCACACCAAGGAGCATCCCTACCAGTGCTCCAAGTGTGGGAGGACCTTCTGCTTCCACCTGGAGCTGGTGTTGCACCGGCTGTGCCACCCTGAAGAGCGCCAGTTCCCCTGCTGCACGTTCAGCTCCCAGGTGGGCCTTATCCTGCATGAACACAGCCACCCTGGGTCCCAGTGGTGCTTCCATACCAACTGCGGGAAGACCACGGTGGGGCTGGCCAAGCCGAGCCAGCAGCAGGCAGGGCACACGGACAAGATGCATGGCTGCAGCTGCTGCAGCAAGGGCTTCAGGTGCCTGTCTGACCCCCTCACGCACTGGTGTGCCTGCCCGGGGAAGCTGCACCCCTGTGGGCAGTGCCAGTAGGGTTTTGGGTCCCATGCTGACCTGCTGACCCATTTTTTGAACACATCAAGCAGCCAGGGCTGCCCGGCTGCAGCGGGCACATGTCCTGGGCTGGCCAGCGGCGTGTGCTTGGACGCCTTGCTGCTGTGAGGAGCTCCGTCCATGGGATGCAGGCAGTATCCTCCACCAGTGCTACCTCTGTCTGGTAGCAAAGTGTGTGGCCCTAAAGAGTCCTCTGTCTGGTAGCAAAGTGTGTGGCCCTGAGTTAAGGATGTGCTTGGCTTGCCATGTGGATGGGGAAGAGAAACTTCAAAAGCATCAGCCCAGAGGAGCTCTCCTTAGATGGGGCTGAGCCACAGCAGAGGGGGGCAAGTCTAATCCAGGCCAGATGTCAGGTTTTCTGTACTCAGGTGCACCGAGGAGGGAGGAGGAGAGTCCCTTCCTTGCACGTTGCAGGTGCTGGGAGGAAAAGGGCCTGTGCAATAAATAAAAATGATTAAAAAAACCTTGGAAACAATGGTACAGTGGGCTGTGTTAGCGTGACTGCCTGGGCTGCAGTGGGAGCCAGCTGAGCTCAGCCTGGGAAACCAAGCAGGTGAGGCTGCCCTGCTTGGGGCAGGGAGCATGGACTGTGCCGAGCCTGACCCGTCCTCCTTACCCTCTTGCTGTCAAACTGCCGGGCTTGCTCCTGTCATCGCTGTCCCCAGGGTGCTGAGCAGCTCAGCTGCAGCAGCTCAGCTGTACTTTCACAGGCAGTCTCTCCAGGGGAGGGCTGAACCATCTGTAGTTAAACTGTGTGCAGATCTTCCACGTTAAATGTGCGCACTCACGTGTGTGAGCGTGAGCTGCCCCATTTCGTAGTGGTGCAGGGTAAAGCAGCATGGACAAAAGCCGAAGGGCTTTGGCAGTGCTCAGGTACTTCTTAAATCTCTGATAAAGTCAGAGCTCGCTCCAGCTGTGGTGTAAATGTGAGTTATCTGGAGAGGACGATGGGGGTCTCGGTGAGGGGCTGCGTCAGGACATGGCTCGGAAACCCAGGCTTGCATCCCAGCTCTGTGCCGGGCTGGAGAGCATCCCTCGCCCTCTCCTCCCTTGGTCCTCCTCCACAGCGCAGCATCCCAGCTGGACCCTCCCGGCGCCTCCAACACCGGCTGCCCGGTGTCCCCGGGGTCTGACCCCCTGGGCGAGGGCTGCCACCCGCCCGGCCCGGGGGGGCGATGCCAGCACAAGCCCCGCAGCGCCCGGCTGTCGGGGCTGCAGGACCGTGGCATTTCTTGCCTCGCAGAGACCTCTAGAGTTCACTCTCCTGAACGCTCGGCGTTTCTTGGTCTCCTATGAATGGTGCCGTCCATGTCTCGCCTCTTCTGCACAGGCTGGAGCACCGCAATGAGCTTTTCAGGTTCGTTGCTCATCGAGCCGCACGCTCCCCTTCCCCAGAGCAGCCCCACAGAAGTCCCCTGTATGTGACTCAGCTGCCTGGGAGAGCAGGGGCCTCCTCTGCGTGCTGCTTCTCCCGGCGACATCCTCTATTTCTGGGGTGCCATCCTTGCTGCTGGGCTCCTGTTCAGGCTGACAGCCCCAGTGATGCTGGATGCCGGGGCATCCCCCAAGGATGCATGCTGCATCCCCCAAGGAGGGCTCCTGTCCACCGAAGCCTGCCAGTACCCGTGCTGGTGTGGGGCAGGATGAGGCACATGGCTGGGGCAGGGCTGGGGGCTGCTCTGGGTGTCTCCTGGGGACACCCGTCCTCTCAGTCCAGGGTGGCCACGGCACTGGATGCAGGAAGGCAGTGTTCACAGAGGGGGCAGATGGAAACTGGCCCATGATGGGAAGTGTCCCAGGGCAGAGAGGAAAGTCAGAGACCCTTGTTTAAGCCCCATGTTTGCAGTGTAGCAGCAGCACATCCCTCCCTTTGCGGTACGGCTCCTGCCCCCTGCTCGGACACAGTGGCTCGGTGCTGGCAGAGTGGGCAGTGAGGATGGGACATGGTAACTGGCTGCAGAAGGAATTGCTGCCTACCCTGGAGGAAACCCAACTTTTGTCTTGGGTAGCTCAGCATTATTCAAATTCCTTCCTAAAATGAGAAGTGAGGGGAATCTGAATGATGCATTTTGAAATGCACAATGTGTAAGAAGAGAGACAAAAGAAATTTTTCTAATTCTTTGCATGGCTCCCATCAAAAATTTCCATGACTACTGTGGGTGTTATGATCCCCTGTTGAAGAGCTATTGCCCTCCCGGGATCCTAGATCCTTCTGCAAGCCCAAGGCCTCCCTTTCCAGCCCCTTTCTTACCCCAAGAGCCATGGGGAGGCATTCCCTGGCTCTGCGGGAGGAGGGAGACATGGCTCAGGGGAAAGGGCCCTGGAGGGATGGGGATGGAGGGTCTGGGGTGGGGGATCAGTGTCCCTGGATGTTGCAGGGCACTGCTCAAGTATTGTCTTTTCTGACACTAACCCATGTCAGACCAGGGGTGATGAACAGGATGCATTCATTTCCTGCATGGAAGATCCTACCAAAAAGAAGGGGATTTTAAAGGTGAAACTTCTGTTTCGTGTTGTTGTGGTGCCACGGAGAATGTCGGAGCACAGGCAGTCGCTGGCTCTGCCAGGTTCCTCTTGTACGGATGTTTTGCAAGGCTGCATGGGTCACTGCTCACCCCAAGCCTGAAACCAGCTGATGACCTGTTTGCCACACTCAGCTGGTGCAAAGCTCTGTGTACCAGGGGAGCTGTGAGAGGCGTGGAAGATAACAACATCCTTGCATTTTTAATCAGTCTAGAGTCTCAAACACACCCATCTCCCTCTGCAGGGTGAAGCCTGGCTCTGGCCGTACCAGCCTGGGGAGATGATGAGCTGGGAGGTTGCTCAGACCCTCTCCAAATTTGGGAGGGATGAGGGAGATTTCATCTCAGACTGAGCCGCAACCCAGAAGCCGTAATCCCGTGGCAGCCTTGTCTGTGCTCCGTGGGAGCATCATCCCCCAGTTCCTGTATCTCGCCATCTGCGTGTTGCTCTTTAGGTAAAGAGTGTCAGGAAATATTCACAGTGTGTTCCCACGGAGCACTATAGTTAGCAGGGTTTCCAGCTGGCCACAGTATTCCTCTGTGCTCACTTCCAAGAGGCGAGAAGCAAGCACAGAGCTTTCTCCATCAACTTGAATAGAAACGGCCTAAACCAGGTGTGCAGCGGTTTGCAGACCAGCTTGCGAGGCTCCCTGTGCAAGCCTGCAGTGGGCGAGGGATCCAGACCCCCCCTAGGTTAACTTCCCTGGCAGAAACATCGCTCTCCACGCCCCACCACCGGGCTGCATTTGCCTGCGCACTCCTGGCCCTCGTCTGGGGCAGAGCAGGAGCGCATTCAAAGTGGTGCTGAGATCTTTATTTCCCACAAATGGCAATGCAGACCCCCCTGCTCACCCCCTCCCTTTGATTTGCTCATATTCTCACTAGATGTTTATAGTCTGTTTCTGCCTCATTTTGGCCAAAAAAATGTGTCCAATCCCCTCCAGGACTAATGAGCTGGGCATCCTTGCAGACAAGTCTTCTGTTCCACCCCACCGTGAGAAATGGGACCTCATGGAGGCACCACACATAGGTGGGGACAGAGGCAGGACGGAGGCACCTGAATGCTGCATGTGCGCATTCGACCATGTGCAGTGATGGGGAGGCAGCACCGAGCCCCCATGCCAGACAGGCTTGGTGGGGGGGATGCTCAGGGAGGCGACGGACCCGGGCTCTGTGATGGCTCGTGTGCATCCTGCGTGCTCCTCTCTGCTATCCCCTCACTGGCTGCCGGGGGCGTTGGAGCCCTGTGCACCCCCATGGCTGTGCACGTCCATCCAGAGGGCACCTACAAAGACAGGGGAGGGCAGAAGCTCCACGAAATAAATCCTGGGCTTTGCTGCTGAGAGCGTAGTGTGCTGGGAACGTGTTCAGAGAGTGCTGTGTCAGGCAGGAGGCCAAAGCTCATCCCGAATTAAAGGGCTGTGAACTAAAATAATATTGATCTGGAAGTTATTCCCTGCAGAACGGAGCCCGTTTCTGTACTGCAGCTGTGTCCATCAGCTAACAGCCCTCAGTGCAGACACAGCAGACACCAGCTGAGCCTGCCAAGCTTGTATGAGGAGCCGTAGCTGCCTGGGACAGCTCATCTGGAGCTTTATTAAGTGCATTGCAATAGGGATGGGGCCCTGGGCACACCCAGGGCCACCAACTGGTTTTGAATGTGCTGCAGGGAAGGAGATGGTTGCATTTGTTTTGCCCAGGCGTTTCCCAGAGCTGCCTTTGGAGTGAGAATTGCTGGAGGAGATGTTGCTTTGCTTGGCATTGTGTCTTGGTGTCCTCTGGCCCTGTGTCCAGCTAAGCCCGAGCTCCGATGCTCCACAGCGAACACTGGGGGAAGGCGGCTTGCTCGGTGCTGACAGCCGAGCTGCTGAGAGACGCCAACTAATGCCGTGACCGAAGCCTGGGCTTGGCAGCACTTGCACCCCTGCACAGGTCTGGTGACAGCGGGAGGTGCAGTGGAAGAAGAAGTTGTTCATCTCCAGGTTTCTGGAAATGCTTGAAAACAGGGAGCCAGGAGCCGTGTTCCTCAGGCACGTTTTCTCTTGGTTGCAGGTTTGCACCAGCAATATGTGTTTGTAAAGTGCATAAACTGTAAATCTGCCCTGCCAGGGACACAAAGAAATATCCTTAAATGCCAGAGTAGGTGCTGCCAGAGCGGGTTGGGGCCCAGGAGCCCTCCTGGGGACCCCACCGTGAGTCTGGGGGGGTGAGGAGTTTGGGGCGCAGCACCCGCAGAGAGCCCTCCCCCTGCGCAGCCTCTCATCTCCCGTGCCCGCCGTGTGGATGGACTCTGTCCATCTTTGCCTCCAGGTCCCTGGGCTTTAATCAGGAACCAGTTCACAGGAGACAACTACTTTTTGTAGCTTCTTTTTGAATTCCCCTGTTGTTGTAGACTCTGCAATTCCTGCTAGGCAAGACATTTAACAATTATATTAAGAATTGAGTGAAAAAACATTAATTTGGTGTTATTGAGGCTCAAGCCAGCCACAGTGAAGCATCGCAGCTGAAGGAGCAGGTCAGCCAGCAGAGCTAAGGCTGGGAGGAGACCTTCCCACCGCTGCTGGATGTGCAGTGCAGCCCTGCAGCGTCCTGGTGACGTGTGGTTGTAGGAAAAGAAAAACAAAGCAAGTTTAAGGGAGTGAGAAGAGGTTGTGTACTCCCTCATTCCATCATTTGCCATACCAGATTTCAGAGAAATCATGGGAACGCTAAAAACCCGTGTTTCACATGAAATAATTTTACATGGCACAGAAAAGCTATTCAGATTACTCTGTAAAATGAGGTTACTATTGCACTTTGTTGGAAATACTTTAGCTACTAAAGCATTTTGAAGAGCTGAAATAAATGACTGCCCAATAGTTTCTGGAATAAATATAATTCCCATTTACTGCTGGCAAGATTACCCTTTGGTCTCTAAAACTGTGGTTTGTTTAAATACGTGACAGAGGATATAATTCAGGGTGTCATTTTTCTAGGGAAAAGCTTGGAAAGCGAACACAACCTTCTTCCATATATGCACGTGAATGTTTGAGACAGATTAAGCCCACTTAACTTAAAATATCTTTTCCTGAACTAGTCATTTTGGGCACCAGTGGAGGAAAATGAGCACTTTCAGGAGCTATTCATCTTCTCCTACTGCAGACCGCAGCTCCTTCCCTGACTGTGCTCTATTTCTCTGCCAGATGTTGGGGGATGAGGTGGTTCAGATGATGCCGTCTGCAGCCAGGTGGGTGAATGTGCTGCATTTACAGCTTGACAGACGCAACGATTCCTGTTCACTCGCCTGCGGTCCTGTCACTAGAGTGGAAGAACCAGAATGTTCTGGTGCACGATGTGCATCCCTGCTCTACCGCTCACGCAGGAGAAGGCGTGGATGCTGGTGGACCTGCCCTGCTGCATTCCCTGGCATGGCTGGACCCCCTCCAGCCAGGAGTGCGGGGGCAACGGCTGTGTCAGACCAGAGCCCAGCCACGTGTAGCCTGTGGCTTTCATGACTTGGGATGCTCCACTTTGGGTGTCAGCCCTCGCTTCCACCAATCCCCAATGCACTGTTGGAAGCCAAGCCAGTTCCTAGGGACATAGTCCTAGGTTGGACTATGTCCAGTTGTGGAGTTGTGCTGATGATCTCTGCTGCTGTTTGCCAGATGTTTACACCATTGCTCTCATCGCTGAAGGTGGAGGAAAGGCTCCGTTGTCGGAGGTGTGCACATCTCTAAGAGGTGATGCCCTTTGGGCCTCGGACTCTGCAGCCTGTGCTGTCGCCATGCTGCCAGACTCTGCCTTGAAGGTCACCGACGTGCGTTTGGTGAGTCGGTTCATCAGGCAGCATCCGGCAAGTGCCACAACAGAATCAGATAACATTGACGAACAGATACGGCGAGGGGCTGGCATGGACAACTTGCCTCTCTGGTCTTCCCGTGCCTGGCTTGCTTGGCAGCCAAAATACAAGTTTCCAGGGTGGAGTCCTCTGACTTGTGTTTGTCTCTGCTTTTGATTTTATGACATTCCTGATCAGCGTTTGCTTAACCTAATTTTAAATCCCCAGAGAAGCAGACTCCAGTCCCTCTGGAAGTTGCTCACCTCTGAATTTAACTTCCTAATGTTTTCCCAGTGTCTGATCCCAGTAATAAATACTGTTCTTTGTTTCTGGCCTCCCTTAGGATCAGCAGCACCCCTTCCTGTTCACAGTGATCTGTCACACGTTTGCAGGCTGTTACGACATCTCCTCCTTTCTAGACAACAAATAATTGCAGTATAAAGAAAGGGTTTTCAGATACCTGGGGTGGAACAGGCAATCCTATCCGTGCAGCACTGGCAGCTGTTTGGTGCTTCTTGCTCGGCGCATGACAGCTTTGGGGCAACTGCTTGAATATGAACACGCTGGCAGCCTGGGCTGTGCTGCCAGGAGGGCAGGTTGTGCCTGCAGCCCCTGCCTGGGCTGGAGCTCCTTGCTGGCATTGCGCTTGGCAAGCTGGATCCACCGTCAAGGCACAGTGGTGGCTCGGTTGTTCCCGCTGTTTGCTGGGTCCCTGGGACGCAGAGGACAAGCCAGGCTCTTTTCTTTTCTGGTGTCTGCCCTTATGTGTACTGGTTTTGGCAAGAAGAAAACATTTTTAACCTGTAGCTTTAATATTTTTGTAATGTCCTCCTGAGATGTGTTATCCCTCACTAGCAGTAGGGAGGGAGACATTTTTTGGGAAGACACCTGAATTTTCATCTTCCTCTTTAATTAGTGTGTGGCTAAAGAGTACCCCACCTTTTCTTAAAAAGTACCCTCTGATGCAAAATCTATGAAATCCAAATTCCTCCCCATTTCTAACAGCTGAGAAGTGGAAGAGCTCTTCCTTGGTCTGAAAGGCTTTGGGCCAGCTCTGTTCTGTAGAAACCACAGCAAGAGAAATGAAAAGGAAATTAAAAACCGTACATTGATAAGATGAACTTTCCATGTGGGTTGGAAAGATCTCCAGCACCTGCAGGTGCCAGGACACAAGGCATTGTCTGATGGGAGAATGATTATCAGACTGTCTGACAGAAAACGTGTGGGTTTTCTGGCACAGAAGCCTCCTCAAGATTTGTCCTGGGTCCTGCAAACCCCAAGATATTCAGGAGTGTTGGACCATTCCTACAGAAACCGAGTTTCCTTGTGATGCCCTCAAACGCCTCACGCTGTGGTCCGTCATACGGCAGAATGACAGCATTAACATACAGGAAAGCCCCAGGTCAACCTCTGCAGGGGACAGTGCTCCCTGCTCCCGGGATGGACAGGCATGTCCTGTCCTCCTCCCCAGTATTCCCCACCAAGGGCTCGAGCTGCCACAGGACTGCCCGGCGGGGCAGAAGTACAAACCCTGCCTGGGTAAGGCTTATCCCCCCCACCGTGGCTCCATGCTGAATTCCCTGGGGATATCTTGTCCCCGCTTGCAGGCTCCCTGCCCTTCACACTGCAGGTCTTCTCCTGCCCGACGCTGCTGCAGCAGCAAGGACTGCCCAAGCCCCGATGAGGCACTGGGGTCCTTCCCGCTGGACTGGCATTGACGACCCAGGGGCACGGGCAGCCCCCAGACCTGGGGGTATTCTTGTGTCCTCCCTGCCCGTCCCAGCGGGCGCTGCAGGGATCTGGCCTCTCCCTGGCAGCAGATGTTAAATTGGGAATTACTGCAATATTTCAGAAGCAAATCCACCTTCCCAAGCAAACACATTGACAGGGACTTGGGCAGGACTGCGTGTGATTGCTGTTATTAATGGCACAAGCAGCATCCAAAAACTCTCTGGGTGTTTTCCAAGTAGATAAAATCTGGACCTCCGGCAGCGAGGGCTCAGCACATGATGGGCAGGGCAGGGGAGTTTGGTGGAGGGAGATGATCCATACTTAATATGACTGCTAAAAAACCAGAGGCATCTCTTTTCTGTCTGCCTGCGCTGGTTACATATTACTTCTGAACCTGAGGCACTACAGCACTGAAACAAAACAAGAAATCATTGAATGATGAACGTTTCACTGCAGGCCAAGTTATATAGAATTCATACTCCTTTGTTTCATCAAAAAAAATACAATTACTTTCAATCATTTTGATTTGGTCCTGGGATGAAAAAAATCATTAATTCATACAGTCCTATTTATTCAGACCCTTTTTTTCTGCTGCATTGATGGATCTTCAACATGTTGGTTGCAGGCAAGGTATTTTCAGATTATCTTTTCATTCATTTTTTGCATCCTTAGAACAGACAGAGCTATTGTTTCAGTTCTTTTTTTTTGCCACCATCATGTACTTTAAAAATCATTTTGCAATAACAGTATATTATAAATTATGCAACTGTGGTGTTTCTGTTTTTCCAGTTGATGCCAGTTCAGTCTAGCAGTTCAATCTGGGTAGAAATCTCTGCAGCCTTCTCTGTTTTGCAATGCCATCAAGGCAGCTTTGTGCTTGCAGCCACTCATAGGCTTCGTTATTTGTAGATCATTGACGATGGGCTGGAGTCAGGCAGACAGAGGAACCCCTCCCACAGAGGCACATGGCAGCATGAGCAAAACTCAGAGGCTGCTTTGGGAGGTTTCACTGGTATAGCAAGGCAATTTTCACCCTGTGGGAGATAAAACACTCCTGGACAACAGAGATGCTCCTCTGGAGCCTGGCAGCCCTTCTTGGGCAGTATGTTGTGCCAGTCTCCCTCTGAAGTCCTCGCTGTGGTCAGGAGACGTAGCAGGTGCCCAGGCAAGGACAGAGTAAAAACACTTGCAATGCAAATGATGGAAAAGCAGGAAATGTCTTGACTCACCTGGGAGTGTTAACTGCTGTTAATCTTTAATGCACTAGCAATTTAAACTTCCACAAGTCGACGGGCTGATGTTCCTTCTGAGATTCAGGAGGGGGAAGGATTAATATCACCAGCCCTCGGCAGCACAGATAGGGATTTGCACTCCCCTGCAGCTCTGCACTGATCAGGGCTGAGGTTCCTCTTCCTCTTAGGGGCTGGCCCATGGTGAGTCATATTTTATATTAAACACTGGTGTTTGGGGCACTGCTTTCTTGTTTGAAAAGAATGAAAGGAAGTAAAGCTGCAGGTGAGAGAAATATATTTCCATATCACTAAGAAGCGGAGGTGTGAAGTCTTGCTGAACTGCTTTGTAAACCATATGCAGTCAGGCACTGGCTGGCATTGGTGCCTGGGAATGTTCCCAGGCTGATTTAATTTACATTTCTAGACCTAGCTTATCTTTATTCACTTCTGTTGAATTACGTGGTTTTGAAAGTGGAAGAGGCAATTGGATAAATATTTGTGATGAGCTGAAGATCTTTTCTATACTGACTGATGTTTTCAGTGGACTTTCGGTTCATAGTGGACAAGAATCCTTAATGGAAACGCTTAGAAATGCAAACACGTCTTGCACTCAGATACCTGCAGCTTGCAATACAAATAAAATGGGCTGCCAGCAGGTCTGAAGAACGAAGGTTTAGCTTTGGTACAAATGAAACTAATTTTCCTGCATCCCAACCCTGGCCTAGGCTTTTTCTAGAGTATGATACATGGGGGTGGGGCTACAAACAGGGGCAAAATGGGGGGAAGCACATAAAACCAGCAGTCCTGCATCGTTCCTTCTCCTCAAAGCCCTTGTCATGGCAAAGGGTCCACAGAGGACTCTGCAGGCCTGGCTTGTTTGCATTATTCAAATCTGCAAAAATACCCTCAGGCCGATCAGCCCTTCTGGGACTGTGCTCCACAGTCAGGCTACCCTGGCACTTTGGGAACGGAAAACTGCAGGAGGTTGAGCTCAGAGGCTGGAAAGTCCCGTGTTGGCTGAACATCAGTGCAGAATTTGTTGCCTTGAATTTTGGGGCCAGCATTTCTTTGTCCAAGGATCATGCTGTGCAGCCCACCATGTCTTTGCCCCTCTTTACAAAGGAGAGGTAAAGGCATGAACTAGCATCTCCCCGGGCAGGCAGGGAATCTGCCAGGTAAGAGAGTTGCTCCAGGGCATTCAGAAATTCTGGGCATGGGCTGAAAGTCCAGCCTAGCTCTCCCCTTTCCCCCTTGGTGTTTGCCAGTGTTTGGGTCTCTGAAATCCCTGTGGGATGGCAAAGGGGCACAAAAAGCACTTTGCAGTGTTTGCAAATGGGTGAACATGTTTATACAGGTGGAAATACAGGGAGTAACATGTCCAGCAGAAGTTTCAGGGGTGGTCACAACCTTCAGAGGTGGTAGTTGAATGTCAACCACGCCCAAGACACTTATCAGTGTTGGTACTGGTACAGTTTTTATTCCTATCTTAATGGTTTGTACAAGGAGCTCTCAGAAATGAACTGGTCACTGATCTGAGCAGAGCAAGACATTGTATTATTTCATCTCCCTGAAGAAACACACAGTCCTACCAAAGACACACAGCTTTCCAGGTGCACACAGATATAGAACCCACCAACAGCGACAAGGCAAGTAATTATGACTTTTACAAGGCTTTTTGTGACAGTGGATAAAGCGGAGATAGAAAAGGACCTGGCCTGTTTTGCAGTGCAAAAGGAGGGACAGAGAAGATGTTTTTCTTACACAGTTTGTAGGGTTGATAGGAAAGAATGAGTAGATTCCTTTGTACAGCAAAACACAGCGAGTCAGGCCCTCGGCCTTCAGAAACAGTTCGGGTTGGAAGGCAGTTGCAAATAGGACATCGTATACACCGATTTGTACGCATTTGTAGGTGGTCATGGGCTAACACCGGGCTCACCAGGTGTTATTTATCCCTTCTCTTTCTTGCACAGAGCAGAGTCAGGCTGACACTGAGCACTGAAGCACCATGTATGAGCTCAATGAAAGCAGCTTCGATCCTATCACCTTCGTCCTGACGGGCATCCCGGGCATGGAGTCGTCTCACATCTGGATCTCCGTCCCCTTCTGTCTGATGTACATCACTGCGGTGTTTGGCAACTCTGTCCTCCTCTTTGTCATCATCACGGACAGGAGCCTCCACGAGCCCATGTACCTCTTCCTTGCTATGCTGGCCGTTGCTGACCTTATGCTTTCGACCACGACGGTGCCCAAAATGCTGGCTATCTTCTGGTTCAGTGCCAGGGAAATTTCCTTCGATGCCTGCATTACACAGATGTTCTTCACCCATTTCAGCTTCATTGTGGAATCATCCGTTCTGCTGGCGATGGCATTTGACCGGTACGTGGCCGTCTGCGACCCGCTGCGGTACTCTTCAACCTTAACCCCCTCGGTGATTGGGAAAATAGCTGTGACTGCCGTTGTCCGGGGGTTCTGCATCATGTTCCCACCCATCTTCCTCCTGAAGCGGCTGCCGTACTGTGGACACAACGTCATGCCCCACACCTACTGTGAGCACATGGGCATCGCCCGCCTGGCCTGCGCCGACATAAAAGCCAATGTCTGGTACGGGCTGACAACAGCTCTTCTCTCCTCTGGCCTGGACGTCGTGCTCATCACTGTGTCTTACGCTCTGATCCTCAGGACGGTCTTTCGACTCCCGTCCCCGGAGGCCCGCCTCAAAACCCTGAGCACCTGTGGCTCCCACCTCTGCGTGATCCTCATGTTCTACATGCCTGCCTTTTTCTCCTTTCTCACGCATCGGTTTGGCCACCAAATCCCCAGTCACGTTCACATCCTCCTGGCCAACCTCTATGTCGTGGTCCCGCCGATGCTCAACCCCATTGTGTACGGGGTGAGGACAAGGCAAATCCGGGACCGCGTCGTCCGCCTCTTCTGCCCCACGGGGGAGTGCCCCTGCCCCAGCTGGGGGAGCAGGTGCTGAGTCCTGCTGGAGGGAAGGGGGACGCGGGACGGGATCTGGAAAGCAGCACCAAGTGCTGCAGCACTTCTCACCCTGGAGGAACAGGTTTGCCCAAGAGGTTCAAGAGAAGTGGAGGGTGGTGGGATTTCTGGAAATGTGGGCTTGGGTCATCAGCCCCTTCATTGCTACTGGTTTCTCCTAGGATGCTTCCCCTGAATGGTCCATCTAGCAGAGACTGGGCAGAGTTCAGCTGAGGAGCATCAAGGCTCTTACATCTGCTGATTTACCATCACCTGCTGCTGCTGATTTTGTTTGCTGTCCTACAGCTTCGTTTCTGTTTGTTCCTTCACCTGTTATCTCAGTGCCTAGACCATGAACATTTCGTTGGTCGTCAAACCAGAGCCTGGTACACAAACCATAGCTGGATGGGCAAAGTGCTGTTTACCACGGCACAGATGATGGTCTATCCTTCTGTTTTCACGGGTATAGCTTGCATTGCTGAGGGACCCTGACGCCTCTTGCTGCTGAAGGTGTTTACATGCTGAAGAGCCCTGTGAGGTCGGGAAAGGCTTTATTGTCCTGTGTTTAAGGGAAACATATCCCTTAAACCATGATGTCCAAAACTGAATTCAAGCCTCTAGAGTGGAGTGAAAGGGACAATGGTCTCCTACATCCTGCACATCCCACAGGAATGTTTTCTGTCTTTGCAAGAACACTGCACTGCTGAGCAGTGCTCCGCGTGAAGTACATTGCACCTCAAGATCCTTTTCTGCCCATACGGCTGGCTGGTTACCCACCACTTAGTTGCTGTACATTTGATTTATCCTTCAACACCAAAATAGCTTGTTGAACTTTTTCTTGTTCCTCTCATTGGTGTATGTACCAGTTGCATCAATAATACCTTATTCTACCTCAAGTCAGTGGCATCTGCCTCAGACAATTGTGAAAAACAGTGCAAACATGAAGAGCGAGCGCTAGATATTGCTGGAGGAGCAGCAAGGACAGTTCTGTGCATCTGCATACAGTCTGAGTTTAATTTCATCATCAATTTGACCAGCAAGGAGAGCCCTTTTCCTTACCTCTCCCTTCCTCAGCAAAGACAGCAATGCAGGCTGTCAGAGTAAACTCATCTGCTGCCTCCGCTTCGGTGAATCTCATGAGTGGCAAGGTCAGGAAGAGGGGAGACTCTCATCTCAGTGCAGTGAGCACCAGCACTGCTAAAGTGTCCCAGGTGCACATAAAGACCCATGGGGAGAAGGGAGTGGAGACAGCACTGGAGACCTCAGGGGGAAGCTTGCCAGAATTTCAGGTCTCTGCTGGAAGGTCAGTGTGCTTTGCACCGCTTTTGAGGTGGGTTTTTGTTGCATCATTATAATATGAAGGACCGTGGAGACACTGACACCAGCAGCCATAGTCCTGTCAGGAGTCTTCTGGTTCCTGCAGTCTGGACTACAGCAGGAATAGGCTGTTCCCACATGGCTGGAGCTTCTCAGTCTCATGGAAAAATCACAGCAACGCTCCCATCTGCCTAGCTCTCATCACCAAAGCACAAAGGTCCTTTTGTCCAGCGCTCTGCACAGCATTGACTTGGTGGGCAGCGCATGCTCAGATGGCAGCGGTCTGTCTTCTTGTCCTGACAGCAGACTCCTGGTGGCCATTCTGGCTCAGCTGTTAAATGCCAAGGCTTCTGTAACCCATTGCAAAAATTGCAGTGTGAGTTGCTGTTGACTCTGAGTAGGCGATGCTCTTGGTGCTTGCTCAGGGCCCCAGAGAGCAGAGATGGCTGCAGCAGGCCTCAGGACATCCTCCAGGGAGGTTGGGCAGGGCAGTCCTGGCAGCAGCTGAGCCTGCTCCCTGCACAGTCCCGGCTTGGCCAACAAGCAGGGTTGAAGAGTCCCCACTGCTGCCCCTCCATGAGCTCCTCTGGCTCTGGTGGCTCCCAGGGGTTGTTAAGCACTAAACCACCAGTATCCTTCAAAGCTGCGGCAGCAGTTTCCTTTCCACCGTGGGGAGGAACTCTGGGATGAGGAAGAGGAGACATTTCCTTCATGCTTTCCTTCATGTTCTACTGGGTGGGATGCTGAGACAAATGCTTGCTTCTCCTCTCTGCATCATACCTCCTGTCGGCCGCACTTCTTTCTTACACACCACACTGAGGCACAGGGGTCCGGGCACTTTTCGGTCCCCTCCTGAGCTCAGAGACTTCCTCGGGTCTGGCCAGTATAACTCTTCCTCATCCAGGCAGCAACCAGAGTCTTTTGATTGCAGCAATTAGGGAGCCCTTTCTGAAGGCTCATGCTCTGCAGTCCAGCTCTCACAGCCATGTCAGGAGCTGGGATGCTCTGACCCTGTGTCAGCTGTGAGACCTGACGGAAGGTCTGGTGTGTTCATGTCGATAGTCACAAGACGGAGCCGATCATCCAGCCATTTCTGCAGAACATCCTTTTTTCCCTGACTAAGAAGTCGAAGGGCACTTGCCAAGCCCACAGCCTGACTGTGCTGCAAAACTGTTTCAGACCTGCCTGTGGTGGGGAAGCCGCCTTGAAGGCAGCCACTGCCGCACACCTGGACCTCGGAGGTGCCTTCTTTGGAGGGGCTGGTGACCCCGGAGATGCCAGGGGTCGGCTCTCCCTAGCTCCAGGCTCCACGAAATGTCGTGCCCTGCATCAGGGCTGGGAGCCAGCAGGTCACTGAGGGGTCTGGTTGGGGCTGATCAAGCCCAACGTCCCTGATTGAGAGCAGGAGCAATGAGTGCTCTCTGGGACCAGGCTTGTTCACAGCTGAATGACACAGAAGATGACACTGATACAGCAACCAAAACCCTGCACTACTCCAGTCATCCCAGTAACGCTGCTACACCTTCAAAAGAAAAGGGAAAGAAAGAGATTCATGATTTTAGATCAAAAAACCCCCAAAAGTTCTTAACTCTTTCAACACATTTCTTTTTTTCTTTGGGTTTTTTTTTTCTGATTTCATCAAAGGTGGGAACCCTGTGACAGGCACAGGGGAAATGAAAGTCTGTTCATTAAAAGCTGTTTGCTTAACAGTGAAGATAACAGAGGTGGTTACAAAAGCTGCTCATATCATTGGATTTTTTTAATGTCCCCAAAACATTTGTGTTTGTGTTGGCTTTCTTAGCAAAAGAAAGGGTATTTACACAGAGCAGTCCGCGTGATTTCTGATAGGAGATGGAGCTGTGAGAAAGAAAATGTGTCAGGAGAGCAAGTCGTTATAGGCAGCACATGAATACATTTAGACTGAAATAGATGCTTTAAGGTCTTCAGGGCATGGGGGACCTGGAGTAGCTGCACAGCAGCTGTTGCAGGGGTTACAGCACATTTGGAGGTAGGGGTGAGATGTGAGACAGCTCGTGAATGCAAGAGACCTGTTTGCCGATTCAGAAGGTCTCCTCCAGCCCTGCCTTCCTACCTGAAAACAAAAACTTGTTGACAAAGCAACCCTCTGCTGAAGAGTTTTCTCCTGAAAGCCTTTTGGCCAGCTCTAACAATTGAGCTGCCATCTAAATTTGTCAATATTAAAGAACAATATTGCTTACTGGTGTCTCTGTTACGCACTTTAACTCACATGGTTTTTTCTGCCACCTTCTTCACTGCTTCCCGTCTTCGGCTTCTCCTCAGCGACGAACTTAGGCACAGGCTTAACTCTGAGCACAACAGCACTGCAGCTAAAATGAGTGTGTGTGCTCAGAGGTGGCACGAGTCTGAGCATGGTCCTGGGAAGGGACCCTTTCATAAATGCCCAGGAGTCTTGTGCCATCATCATCTTCATCGTGGAGCTAGTGGGAGGTAGGATCTCCCTGGGCAGGTGCTGCACAAATGCTAACCAAAAGACCTGCCTCCAAATTGCTTCCAGACCAAGTATAAGTAATGGAAAATGGGTAGGGAATGGCAATAACAGGACGGTGCTGGCCTGCATGCTACGTTACTGCACTCACCCACTGGCACTTTGCTTGGGGTGATGTTACTCCAGCGAGTGGTCCTCAGCACTCAGGGGATCCTCTCTCAGGGCGATGCATTCCTGCAGCCACCCACATTTTCACCTGCATTTTAACAGCCAGCTTGGTTGGGATGGGCTGTGTGTCATCGTACCAGGTGAGTGCGTTTCAGGAATCATTCTGCTTGTCTGGGCTTCCAAGAACAGTTTTATACAACTGAGGAGGCAGTTTTAAACTCACAGCCCTTGCGCTGCTCTGCTCCTTGGATGGATGTGGCGGCCAGGTCAGGGAGCAAACTGCACAGGCAAATGTCCCTGAGTCAATGAATCACTAGCTTAGCAATTAATGTCCAAAGGGGCATGCATAATGGGATATTAGCCAGCTGATCAGGAAGATTTATATTTCTAATGTGGTTAAAATGTTAGCTTAATAACACACGAGATGTGAAACCAGAAATTCTGCACTTCGTATTTAATTTCCCATTCTTGAAAGACCTATTTTGTTTTAGCTCAGTTGATGTGGTAGGCTATTTGTAGGCATGTTTGGATTGCAAGGACCCTTTCCTGGGGAGGAGGAAGGGATTTTGACTGAAGTTTTTTCACGGCATCCATGTAGCACATGCAAAAAGTAAATGAAATCTCAAAGACTTTGGGAGATAAGTGGAAGTCAATGGAGTCACTGTAAGAAGCTCTCTCTGTCCTCAGTGAATGTGTGGGCAGGCTTTTCATGCTTACGTGCACTGAGAAGGAGTCAAGCCTGCGCCCGAAGTGGAGATCATGCTTCAGGTTTGTGCTGAGTCAAGCTCTAAGCATCTGCTTTAAAGGAAAATGCTCTTCTGCTGTATTTGAATGCTTTGTTGAATAGACAGAGACAAGCACGGCTTTCATCATGAACAAAGCCTTGAGTGTTCCAAGTTAAAGTACCACATTTCTATTAATTTTTATTGCTGTTTATGAACAATGGTGCTTTATTAATTGTTCTTCATCTGCAGAGCTCTGTGGGTAATAAATTAGAGTACCAAGCTTAATGATTTTACTTCATCTCACCTCCACCATCATAATGTCTTAGCAAATGTTAGTTAATTAATAAAAATCCCCACTACACAGACAGGCAGATAATAAATAGCACATCCTTGTAAGCTGTCCTGTGTAAAATGAGATGGTAACTCAGCAGCCAGGACAGAGTTATTGGTTCTGGTTTGCTCTCATGTATTAGAGGTCCCTGCTGGTCCCCAAAGGTCCCTGACAGCTCCCCCGAAGGGTCGTGGCAGTCGGGAAGCTGCTGATTGCAGTTCCGCTGACCCCACTACACAGTCTGCTCAGGGTCTCTGCAGGTTTCTAGAGGAGGAACAGTAGTCTAATAAATCCAAAACTGTAATCTAATAAATCTTCTAAAATCAGAAATGAGGACAAAATCAGCTAAAAGGTTTATAGCAGGAATATCTGCTGATCTCTGTCTCAAAGCTCCCAAATTCCTCTCCATCGTGGTTCACAAAAAGCTAAAACAGGTCCCGGTCCCAAAGCACTTTAAGTCTAGGGCAAGGACGAGGGTAAAACTCGCATCTGATTGATAGGTCCCTGCTTGCCCCGGGCTGGCTCATGCATAAACCTGGGAACCCCTTTGGGATCCAGGACCAGGCAATGAATTTTGCAGAAGTTACTGTGGTCAGGGTGGTGATGAGTAATGGGGTGGTGAGGATTTAGCGAGGTTGCTTTGGAGACAGCCTGAAGGTCTGCAGGGCTTGTGCAATCCCCACCCAATTAGCACAGTTTTAGGAAACACCCAGGAAAAAATACCCTGAACATGAGCCAGCAGTGTGCCCAGGCGGCCAAGAAGGCCAATGGCATCCTGGCCTGTATCAGAAATAGCGTGGCCAGCAGGAGTAGGGAAGCGATCGTGCCCCTGTACTCGGCACTGGTGAGGCCGCACCTCGAATACTGTGTTCAGTTTTGGGCCCCTCACTACAAGAAGGACGTCGAGGTGCTGGAGCGTGTCCAGAGAAGGGCAACGAGGCTGGTGAGGGGTCTGGAGAACAAATCTTATGGAGGATCAGCTGAGGGAACTGGGACTGTTTAGCCTGGAGAAAAGGAGGCTCAGGGGAGACCTCATCG
>NW_008795525.1:381646-393270 GCF_000699145.1 Aptenodytes forsteri
GTTGGACTTGATGATCTTAGAGGTCTTTTCCAACCTTAATGATTCTATGATTCTATGATTCTATGAAAATGAACTGATGGTGTCCTTGATGCTCTTCGCCACCTGCATCAGGGTATGAGCACCACCATCCGTGCCCTGCGGTGCCCCAGGGCACTCTCCGGACACAGTATAAACACCCCAGGCTCAGGCTCCGTCCGAGGTGGATCCCAATGCTGGCACAAGAAGTGGGTGAGTTGGCTGGGTCATGGCACTGTTGTTTCAACTGGGTTTGGTGAGATAGAGATGGATTAGAGAGATGGGGAGATGCTAGGGCTCCATGCAGGATTTATTATGTGATACCACTGCCAGAGATACATAAACATTTCCTGGCAGCAGTTCTGGCTGCATTATCCCAAACTCAGTGCATGAGTGTGGCAGGGAGGGCACTGGCCAATGTATTTCTCAAGGGGATGGAAGTAGCATGCTCCTCCTGCTCAGTTCTTCCAGACATAGTGGATGTAAAGGGATTTCACTTGGAGCGAGAATGGACTTGTGTACTTCTAATACTTAAAGTGCACTGGGTGGGAGCTAGGACAGAAGTTTGCCTGTAAATTTTCCATATTCTCTAAAACAGTAGTCCACAGTGCCAGGGAGTTCAGAGGGTTTAATTGTTTATTTTGCACTGGCTCAATAGCACCTGGCAATCCAGCAGCAGCTCAGAGCCCTGGTTCATGTTCCATGGACATAATGCATAAGGTGGCAGCTCCTGACACACAGCTGGTTACTCCTCATGGCACTGTAAATCCCCCTTTAGACCCTGACATTTTGATAATGCCCTGCTGCTGGTGGCTTTTAATTTTGTCTCTTTACATAGCTGACAAGAGAATTTCTCCAGATATCTGGGTGATCGGACACTGCTGCCTGGGGCTCTTACGAAGCAGAGCTTTTGGGATGAAAGGGGCTCTCCCCTGCCTTTCACTCGCCTTGCTCTTGGTGGAGTGAGCTCACACATGGTTGCAGAGACAGACCTTTTGTAGGGGTTGATACAGGCAGGCAAAGTCCCAAGAAGGGCAGGACTGAACCAAGCTCCTTGTGTCCTGATTTCGTAGGTAGCTTTCAAACAGCTCTGAGTCACTAAAACTGGGTGTCCCAGAGCAGGACGAGCAATGCGCATGCCTTCTTTGTGGCAGTCATGGGAGAGTAGAGAATTTTCCTTAATATATTTCCAACCCTGGAGATCTCTCAACTGCAGCATAAATGGTGGTCACGTTCAGGTATGTCAACCAGAGAAGCATTTATGCGATCGCTGTTTCAAGAGTGAATTTCCTGTATATTTTGCTCTAGTTCCCAGCAGCTGCAGGCAGTTGCAGGCAGAAGACTGTCCTTATTTCAAAGACTCAAAGAGCAGAAATGACAGTACATAGCCAAGATGAAGGGACCTGAATAGTGGAGGGGAACCCTGATGGGGCAAATTGCCCAATATCTAACACTTCCAGATAAAATGTGGTTCAGAAGTTTAAGTGTCTGTGCCATGAGCAATGCTAATCATGAATTCAGCTCCCCTTTGTATTCCAGGTACAGTTCAGCTGCTCTTGGAGCCCTTCTTTCTACCATTACACAGCTCCTGCAAGCGAGAAACAATGATGTGAAGTGTTGCATCAAGTCATGGCAGCACCCAACCTGTCGGGATCCCACCCCACGTTCTTCATCTTGGTGGGGATACCTGGGATGGAGAAGTCTCACACCTGGATCTCATTCCCAGTCTGCATGATGTACTCTTCTGCCCTTCTCGGGAACTTGGTCCTGCTGGTCACCATCGCAAAGGAGTGCAGCTTTCACGAGCCCGTGTACATCTTCCTGTGCATGCTGGCAGTGTGATTCCTGCTGTTGTCTACTGCCACTGTGCCCAAAACCTTCAGTGTCCTCTGGTCTCTGTCCACCCAAATCTCTTTCAGTGGCTGCCTGGCACAGATGTTCTCCATCTATTTCATTTTTGTGGCAGAGTCGGCCATTTTACTGGCGATGGCCTTTGATAGATACGTCGCCATTTGCAATCCCCTGCGATACACGGCCATCCTGACACACTCTGTTGTGGGGAAAGTTGGCGTGGCAGCTTTAATCAGGAGTTTCTGCATCATGTTCCCTGCCATCTTCCTCCTCAAGCGGCTGCCCTACTGTGGGCACAACATCATGCCCCACACCTACTGCAAGCACATTGGTGTGGCCTGCCTGGCCTGCTCTGACATCTCCATCAACATCTGGTATGGGGTAGCTGCTGGCTTCCTTTCAGCCGGCTTGGATGCCATCTCCATCACCATCTCCTACGCGTTGATCTTCAGGTGCCTCTGGGGACTGCCGTCCCCACACACCTCCCCCAAGGCTCTGCACACCTGTGGCTCCCACCTCTGCATGGGACATCACCATGTTTTACATGCCGTCCGCCTTCTCCTTCCTAGCACAGCGGTTCAGCCAGCATGTTCCTCGGCATGTCCTCATCTCCTTAGCCAACCTCTACGTCGTGGTGCCACCCATGCTCAACCCCATTGTCTACGGGGTGAGAACAAGGCAGATCCAGGAGCACGTGGCTCACCTGCTCAGGCTGGGGCACTTGGGCAGCAAGGGATAGTGGGCAGGCAGGAACAGGCAACCGGCCTGGTCTACCGGCAAGAGGAGTGAAACGAAGCCTTGAAAAGAGGGAAATGAATGAAAGACAGCGGGGATCTGGTAAACATGGACCAGATGGGAATGTTTTCAAAATAAGCGTGTTCAATGGACATCAACATCCAACCCATAGCTCTGTTGCAGAGAGGCTGGACAGGTTCCCAGATGTACTGATGGGAAACAACTCATTGGGACAGTAGGAGTCGGGCACTGGGGACTACCACTGTTCCCATGTTTCTGGGATCCCCTGCATTGTCCTAAACCCACCACTGTTGGGTATTTGTACAGTCAAGGCCTTTGTAAGCAAAATACAGTTTCTGACTTCTTAAGGTGCTATTGAGGATCTTATGAAACAGAAAACATTAAAGAAGTACATATAATATGTGTGCCTGTTATCTCATTATAGAAATGTCTCTGCTCGAGCTGTGTATCGTCTCTGTGGGATGGGAATAGACATGGCTGGGGCAGGGATGCTTCCTGAAGGCACTCAGGTCTGGGACCACCCATTGGGTCTCCTCTCTCCTGATGCCCTCTCAGAAGGCTGCAAGGACACAGAGATGGTGGGAGCACTACTCCTCTGCCCTGCTCGGCTGTTTGCACAAGAGCCAGCTGTCATCTGGGCAGCCTGACAGCAGGGAGATGGCTTGCCAGGCCCCCAGATGATCAGGTACCAGTGTGCCCCCCGGCTATGAGCTGTGGTAAGGTTGCAGGCTTTGCTGCCAACAGTGTGGGTTTGCTTCACTGTTGCTCCTCAGAGCAGTGCACTCAGCTGTGCTGTGGGCAAGGATGGGAAGATCTGATGTCTTCTGGCTGAGCTGGGCACTTTGGGGTGAGGGGTGAGTCAGTGGTAATAGGAGACATCCTGGTCCTGTCTTAGCATCTCTGTCTCTGGACTCCCAGGGGACGCGCAGAGCCAGCCTGGCTTCCAAGCATGAGGAAACCCCTGCTAGCTAATGTTGGATGCAACTGAAGTACAACACGTTTGCACAGAGAAGTGGCCCTGATCCCACACAGGGTGTAACTGAGCCAAGTCCAGCAGGACAGGGCCCTCCAACTTCCCAAAACTCCTCTCCTACCATTTCCACAGAGGTCTGTCTTGGGACAGCCACCTAGGAAGGAAACTGGGAGCAAATCTTGATTTAACATCAGCTGTGGCAATAAAAATGCGACTTTACCTGTCATCAGTAGTCCTCTGTCAAGTATCTCAAAGTGTTTTGCAAATATTCATACTCTCACTAGTAACACCGCTAAGCCAGTTGTTAGTGTATTTTCTGTAATAGGACCACATCTACTGAAAAAGGGAGGAATGACCAGCCCATTCCCTAAGGATGAGGAAGACGGCCTGGGTTACTAGAGAAACACAGGCATGGGCAGTGACATAGCATTTATGTTGGTGAAAGCTGAGATAACAGTTTTGAAGCCTGTGTAGTGGTGCTAGCAAATACAAGAACCATTCTTTTTCTCTCTCTACCTCTTGGTTTGAATTTCTAGGCCACTCATCCATCCCTTTCTGCACCCAGAATGGGCTAGCTCTAGATTTGGGTGCCACCTCTAGCTCAGAGAAGTCCCTAACATGCCCTCTGGAAGCTAGGAGGTGTGTCCACCTGGATGTGTCTGCTGCTGGCCTGCTGGATTTGGACCTCGGGTGTGGACAAAGCAACCAGCCGGCCTGGTGGCCAGGGGCATAATGCTGGGGTGATCCATAGCGTGAGCCAGTCTTGGAGGCTTTGGGACTGAGCTGCTGGCCCACGCAGATGGACCACAGGTCTGTGTCCCCCCATTCCCGATGTCACACCCCAAAGAATGGGCAGTTTTACTAGGGACCGCCTCCTCTCTGCCCTGTTTTCAAGGAAAAGGAACCTGTTTTAGGTCTGTGAATGAAGGGAAGGGCAGAGGTGTCCTCCCAGAGCCTGGCTGTGCCTGCAGGGTGGGGACGGAGACTGTCCCGATCCTCGGGACTTCTCTTCTGCCTTGACACAGTCACCTGAGGCAGTATTTGTGGTGCATCCGTGCTGACAAAATTTTGTTGAATTTTACAGACACCTCCAGCAACCCCAGAGTCTCCAGCGCACCTCAAACTTCTTTATATTGTGGTGCACAATTCAATTCAGATTTTGCCTGTGAATATTTCCATTCACATTTTTAACTGCAGATTCATCCTATCCATAGCCTTTGGGAACTGAACTCAGGCAAGTGGAAATCAGCGGGCCTGGATAATGTGTGCCTGAGGGGTCCAGAAGAGCCAGTGGAGGAGCCACCAGGCCTGCAAGTATTCCTCAAGTATCCCCTTAGGCTTAGCAAAACTAGTGAAAAAAAAGAAAAAAGAAAAAAAGAAACCCTTTCTGACGTGCTAATATTAAAAAGGTGAAATGGAATTATTGGAGAAATTTGAAACTGCTTAGTTTGACATTAGCTCCAAATAAAATAATGGAAAAGTGAATATGAGACTTGATCAATAAAGTGTAAAAAGGGCAAGAATATAATTAATGACAATCAGCACTTATTTTTGGTGTTTAGCTTCCACAGAATCATGTCATTTCATTTTCTGATGACTTCCACATTTGGATGATAAAGTTACCTGAAGGCTGAATACAACTTGAGTATTTTTTTAATTTTCATAACACTGTGATATATAACTCATTATAACAAACAAACAAACAATAAGTAAAGCAGATGTTAATGGAGTTTGGCTAACTGCAAAGTCTTATTTCAGCGATAGCTCCCCACTGAGAGCTAGTTTTCCATATATTTCTGAGGACATTCAGCAGGGATTGATTGATGCTGGGTCTGATGCTATATATGATTGTTATCAGTTGTGTAGAAGCAAGTATAAAATCGTTGCTAATAAGGTTTTTAGATGATGCAAAGACAGCTAATTTAATAGAGGTGAATGCAAAGTCATCCTCCTGAGGAGGAGGGGTTCAGGCTGTACCAGAGAAGGGGGCTACAGTCCCAGCGGAGGTGGCTCCAGAGAAGCTCAGGCATCTGAGGGAAGGAGCATCTTGGTGGGGGCACTTTGGGTGATGCTTGGCTAATGGGCCAATGTGGGGGTCCCAGTGTGTTCCTGTAGCTGTGCAGGGGCGATGGTGGGTAATGCAGGTCTATGATTCCCTTGGCTTGTTCTCAAATTTTTCAGCCAGTCCCAAGGTCCACATTTTTGAAAACATAGAGCGAGCTGGGAGGGTCCCTCGATGCATGCTGCACTGCTCCCAGCGGGATGGGAGGGACCGGGGGAGGCTGGAGTCGTGCTGGCTTCCAGAAGTCGTCCTGCTCCTTCCCCCAGCACATGCCAGCGCTGCCCAGTCCCCGCGAAACACCTCTCCCACCACTGCAATAATGACGGGGAGAAGATGAGGGGGAGAAAATCAGGAGAAACCAGCACTTTGATCCAACTTTGCTCAGCCACAGTAATGGCTGAGAGTCGGTTCACAGTCCCCTTTCAATGAAAATGAAAGCAAAGCGTCTTACAGATGCTTTATGGTGTTATGAAGGGGGTGAAGCTGGGTGATCACGGCAGTCCTTTGTGCTGTTAAAGGCCATGAAAAATAAGCCTTTGGGCCTAGGAACTGCTGGAGATCAAGACAAACTCCTCTGAGTGTCTGCTGAAGCGATGGGAGGCCATCTGGTGACTTCAGGTGAGATGTGGGGTGCTAGCTTGAAACTAAGCAGCACAGTCTTCCCCCAGTAGTGGGATATGAAAGGGTGAATTTCCTTTACCTATTTTAGCATTTCTGTCATAAAATATGTGTCTCCTTGTCTGATGAAGCAAGAAGAGCAAAAGCCTGCATTTTGAGTTGTGGACATCTTTGGATCATGAGCACCATCTGGAGAATTTCCTCTACATAAGTGCAATAGAGGAGTCTAAAACATCTGCCCAGTATCACAGCTCTCACTGAACAATGTAAGAGGGTGAAAATAATCAGCTGAAATGGGAAAAGTGTTAATTTTCTGTTTCTTCACATCAAGACTTACATTTTGAGATGTGGTGGGGATGGACGGAAGCAAAGTGAGCTGTGTCCTGGGTGTGGGTCCCCTGGGGCTCAGAGGCTCTATAAATACCCCCATCCCTTGCTGCGAGAGCAGATTCCCCGGCACCTGCACGTCTCTGCCTGAGGGCTGTGGACAGAAAACCCTCGTTCATGGCTGGGGCAGGAAATTGGTGAGTTGCTTGTGCTGAGCGAGCAAGTTCCTGCGCTTTTAGGAAGGTGTTATATCTGTGGAAGGGTTGAAATTAAAATTATGCCTGCTGTGGGAGGCAGGAGGCCTGTGTCGCTGCCAAAGGCTCAGCGATGCACTGCCTGACTTTGTGTCGGAAAGATGCTGCCTGATTAAACAGCGTTTGAGCCTGTCCTGGCTTTCCTCCCTGCAGAGCAACTCAGCTCACTGGAGCAAGTGCCGGTGCTCGGCCAGACCTTTGCACTCACCCAGTGCCTATTAGGTGAGAGCTGGATTATGCCAGGATCAGACGGGTAGAGGAGAACGGGGAAACAGCCTCTCCCTGTTCAGACTCAGAGGAGGATGCCCTGGTACCACCCTGCACCATTTGCAGGGAAGGCTGGTCAATGGTTGCACAGGGCTGACTGATTTACAGCCCCAGTGCATAAACTGAAACAGACTGCCCAGAGAGCTTGTGCAATCTCCATCCTTGGAGGTTTTTGAGACTCAACTGGATAAAGCCCTTAGCTGACCCCGCTTTGCACAGAAGGTTGGACCAGAGACCTCCCAAGGTCCTGTCCAGCCTGGATTGCTCCACAGTTCTGTGACTCCGTGAGTGGTTGTTATGGATTAGGTCTTCTGGCAGTGTCAGTGAGCTTGTGAGTACATGTACTCAAGACCTGTAACATTAAAGTTTGTTTTGTCCTTTCTTTTTAGTCACTGGAACCCTTGTAGAAAGTGCAAGGAATAGCCTGTCATGTTAGCTGGCAATTGCATTGCCCTTGCTCCCATCACCTGTGTCCTGATGGGCATCTCTGGCGTGGGGAGTCTCACCTCTGGATCTCCACCCCCTTTCCACTCATGTGCATGGTTGCTGTCCTTGGGAATTTCACACTGTCCTTCATCGACAACACATAGAAAAGCCTCCATGAGGCCAAGTACCTCTTCCTGCCCATGCTGGCCGTTGCTGACTTGCTGCTATCCACTACCACCGTGCCCAAGACACTGGCCATCTTCTGGTTTAGGGCTGGGGAGATTTCTTTGGAAGCCTGCATTACCCAGGTATTCGTCATCCTTGTCGTCTCCTGTGCTGAATCGGCAATCCTACTGGCTATGCCATTTGATTTGCAGATTGCCATCTGCCAGCCCCTCAAATATGTGACCCTCCTGATAAAAAGGAGACAAAGAGATGACAGGGACAATAGGGTTGGCTGCTTTAGCAAGAAGCTTATCCATCGTTTTCCCCATTGTTTTTCTTGTGAAGTGCTTGACCTGCAGAAACAAACTCCTCCCTCACACCTACTGCAAGCGCATGGGTATAGCCAGGCTGGCCCGTGTGGACATCACCATGAACGTCTGGTGTGGTGTTATGATGGCTGTTTTTGTGATAGGCGTGGATGCCACACTCATTGCTGCGTCTTACCCGCTGATCCTCCAGACTGTCTTCCAGCTCCCATCCAAAGACGCCTGGCTCAAGGCTCTGAGCACCTGCGGCTCTCATCTCTTGGTCATATTACTGTGCTTCATGCTAGCTTTTTCCTGCTTTTTGCACACTGTTTTAGGTACTGTATTCCCAGGTCTGCTCTTATCATCGTGGCCAATCTCTGTGGGCTTTTTTCCCCCACGCTAAACCCCATCATTTATGGAGTGACAAACAAACAGACTCAGAGGAATGCAGTCCAGGTGCTTTACCAGTGCCGCAGTTGTGGCTAAGCAGGCGTCCTGCTAGCCCAGCAGGCGGGAAAACACTTCTGGAGGCTTGGATACCGAAGTTATGTTTTCCCTTTGAATACATTGAGACATGTTATTCTAGAAGTGACAGCTTCTGCTTGCCTGGGGGGGCTGGACTGAGGTGAGGCAGTGCGGTGGGAAGGACCACAAGCAGGAGTCATTGTCCAGTGCCCAGTTGGTCGTGTGAGCTGGACACCCAACGGCCATGGTCAAAACCCAGAGTCTGTGCACTGGGCTGGAGTGGGGGCTGTCAGCTTGCCACTGGCTTGCTGGTCAACTGCTCCCTTGCTCCGCTTCCTCAGAGCTTGTATGAGACCCCGATATTCTGCCCTAGCTTGTGCAGACCCCCGGGTCTGCAGCAGAGCTGTGCAGGGTTAGTCATGCAGAGGTACAGGGAAGAGCAGCAGGCAACAGCATTTACACTGCAGCGGCAAGACCTGCACTATGGGGAGTTTCATCTGTGAGTGGCATCAGCCCGCAAGAAGAGCCCTAGGGTTTGCCCCTTCGGACGAAGCATCTCCTGCTTAAAACCTTGAAAGATTCAGCTCTCCAGCAGGTGGGCTGGCAGGAGGGATTGCAGGCAGGGATATTTTTAATTCCTCTCTAGGTAGGATAGGCTTCCTGCACAGACAGCAGGAACAGCTTTCGTCTGGAAGGACAAACACAGACAAGCTACACACAGAGACCCTTGGCCCCCCACACTCAGCCCAGAAGTCCCAAGTCACGCATCTCCTCCTTCTTCACCACCTGTGTGCTGCTGTAGCTGTGGGTTGCTTTGCCAATGCCTGGTGGGCTGCAGATGCCCAACGGCCAGCTCAGAGGAGCCACCCGCACAGCAAAAGCCCGTGGTCGGTGGTTTCCACCCCGGCACCCTCCTGCTCCATGTGTGGGGCCTTGACCTGCCCCCTGGAGATGCTTTGCTCTCCTCACAGCTGACCTGGATGGCTCCTCTCAGACATGCCTTTCTTGGGGGACCAGTATGGTGCCCCCCCTCAGCTGTGCCGACCAGCCCCAGAGGCCAGACAGGCTTTTCTTACATGATGTATAAAGCAGATGAGGAAAACTCTGCCTTCTGTGGGCTGTCACAGTGTCTTCCCACCCAGACATCTGTGCTGATGCTCAGAAGAGGGACAAAATGCAGCCTTGTGGTGCAGTCAGTGTTTGCAGTGCATGGGCACGGGGTGGGAGGGCGGGAGCGGAGGAAATCATCCCCCTCACGAAGGTTTCCCCTCCGAGCAGGGGAGGGCTCCAGGGCCGGCAGGGAGAGGCAGGGGCAGACACATTTGGCTTTTGCCCATGCCCTGAATCCAGTCTGCTCCAGAGCTGCAGTGTGGCACAGCACCACAAGCAGAAGTGGTTTGCAAACATCAACGTTTTGATGGTTTGCAAACAAGAAGTTTTGATGTTTGCATTTGTATATGTGCGTCCACAGGTTAGTTATGGTGTGTACTGTGCTTAATGCAGGTTAATGTGGAAAGAGACATTTCATCTAAAAACCTGCAGGAGTGAACCTGCTGGCTAATAAATACAGGAGAACAATCTCGCCGGTGATCAGTGGCACAGAGTGTTGGAGCTGCACTGCCCTAGCTGAAGGCAGAAATGGGCAGCAACAAACCCTCCTGGAGCAGCAGGTAAGTGCAGAGAGAGGGCCGGACCCAGAGGTCTGCTCTGGCAATTCGTGGCTGTTAGACAGGGGTGCTTTAATGCAGCCTCTTGAGAAGTGGGGTGTACCCCAGGGGATGCTCTGTCTTGTGCAACATGAGCTCAGGGAATGAAGCACATCTGACCAGAGACATTTTAGAGTAAAGAGCTCTAAAAAATACCTATTGCTGGGCTCAGTGGAGGATAAGCCAGTGGCTTTTGGCCTGGCTGACCTATTTGGGGCTCGTACTAATCCACAGTCTGTTTTAGCCTTAAAACGAATTTCTAGGGAGGAGCAGGTTAATGTCAGTCATGCAGTGCAGTGAGGGGGTGGGCTTGCTCATGGTGAGAGCGGTGCTGCAGTCCTGCCTTCTGGTTTGGGGTCAGTGTTTTAAAAGATAGCAAAAAAAGTCTGGAGAGGAGGGAGACA
Organism: Aptenodytes forsteri; assembly: GCF_000699145.1. Taxonomy (NCBI): domain Eukaryota; kingdom Metazoa; phylum Chordata; class Aves; order Sphenisciformes; family Spheniscidae; genus Aptenodytes; species Aptenodytes forsteri. The sequence goes on from NW_008795525.1 coordinate 392,244, forward strand.
GAACAGACATATTATTCAAGTGCTGGAGAAAATACTCGATCTACAAAGGGTGCAAAACATATTAATTTTTAAAGAGCTGTAGACGCATCTTTACTGCAGGGTGGAAGTTTCAGGAGGAAACATCTGATGCTAAGGATCATTGTAATGCCCTTGAGAAGGATGAATTTGAATGAATGGAAAATGAAGCCAGACATATTCTGATTAGAAATAAAAGCCTTATTTTGAATAATGAGAATAATTAACTGCTGTGAGAAGCTTATGAGAGCAACAGTAGGTTTTCCAACAGTGACTATACCTATATATATATATGCCCATGTGGAGGATGGAAGTTATTTGGTACAAAGTTGTTTTCTCAGTGAAATCTTTGGATTCCAGAGTGGTGTAGGACTGAGAAGCAGTCTGCATGCCTGTTTTGGCCTTTAGGTCTACATGTGTGCATGCTTGCAATGTGATAATTTATGGTATTTCTGAGATGCCCCTGCCATTCTCTTTGGAAGGGCTCTTCTAAGCAAGGATAGATGCTGCTGGCATTTTGAGGCCAGATACATCATCTTCTCTAGTGCTTGGTGTTGAGACTGTTGGCAGCCACAATGCCTGTCCTACCTCTTCCCTGTCACCCTGCCCCACCCGAGTTCCCCTTCCCATCACTTGTGGAGATGCCACCGGAGGAGAGGGGAAGTGTATTTGAGACCAGACCCTGCTCCCTCCTCCCAGGATCCTGACCTCCACCATCGCATGGTCACTGCGGCCAAGGCTGTCTCCTACGTTCACATCCCTGACCAGTTCAACCTTGTTTCCAAGTATCAGGTCCAGCAGAGCCCCTTTACTTGTTGGCTCCTTCATCACCTGTGCCAGGAAGTTGTCATCAATGCATCTAGAAATCTCCTAGGTTGCTTGAGCCTTGCTATATTGTCACAGAATCATAGACTAGTTTGGGTTGGAAGGGACCTTTAAAGGTCACTAGTCCAACCCCCCTGCAATGAGCAGGGACATCTTCAACTAGGTCAGGTTGCTCAGAGCCCCGTCC
>NW_008795525.1:394302-401981 GCF_000699145.1 Aptenodytes forsteri
CCGTGTCAAAGGCCTTACAGAAATCCAGATAGACGACATCCGTAGCTCTTCCCTTGTCCACTGCTATAGTCACTCCATCATAGAAGGCCACTAGGTTGGTCAGGCAGGACTTGCCCTTGGTGAAGCCATGCTGGCTGTCTCGAATCACCTCCCTGTTCCCCATGTGCCTTAGCATAGCTTCCAGGAGGATCTGTTCCATGATCTTCCCAGGCACAGAGGTGAGGCTGACAGGTTGGTAGTTCCCAGGGTCCTCCTTTCTACCCTTTTTAAAAATGAGTGCCACCAGCGTTTGTACCAACAGCAGCTCTGCTGGCTGACTGTGGTGTTACCAGCAGCACCGCTCACCTGCTGGGACAGAGCTCCCCATTACTCAGCCAGGACTCTGGGGTGGGAGCTGGGACGGCTGAGGCAGGAGGTGTCCCCAGTCTGCTCCATCAGGTCACTGCATCCCTCCAGCTGATGGTGAAGTTGTGCACATCCCCACAAAGCAGATAACGCTGTTGCTGCTGCAGAGGTCCCAGCAGGCAGCACCGGCTGCACTCTCCACCGAGGACACGCACCAGCAAGAAAACACACAGAGGATGCCAAATTTTTTCCAGCAAACCCAAAACTCAGAAGTGGTGGGAGTGGTCTCTAACCCAAAGGCCTTGCAGGCTTGGTCACAGATTGAGCAGGGTTTGCAGCTCCTTGTGGTGGAAGCACCAGTCAATGCCATGGTTGATGCTCTGTAGGCTCTGGGCGATACCAGAAACTCTGCAAATGTTGCAGGCACCAGCTCTGGGTCTAGCAAATTGCCCCCACAGTATGAACAGTGTCTGAGGAGGAACAACGGCAGCTAAACATGCTGTAAATGCTGCATGCGGTTCCTGGGACAGTCTTCAATCCTCACAAGCTCCAGAAATCAAATTCCAGGAAGAACTGGAGCTAGTCAGGTTAATGACCTTCCTTAACGGGGAAGGAAGTGTTAGAGTGGTTGGGAAATTCCATCCTTCTGATTTTCATCCCTGATTTATCTCCTGACTCATTAGAGAAGAGGCACTACCTAGGCACGCATTAATACAGGCATCAGAAATAAATCTGGGCTGCAAATCAGAAGGCATTTCCCAACTGTTAGGTAACGAGGTTGCTCCAGGTAGTGCAGCAACCTGAACAGCAAGTACTGCTCAGAGCTGAGTCCCCTCTGCAGGTCCCCCATGCCTTCGCATTTGGGTGCAGCAAACACGATAAAGGATCTCTGTTTGTTGCAGTATGCCTGTGAGATCTCACGGCAGTGTTGACTCCAACGTGTCAGTTTTCCCCAGATCCCACTGATGCCTACAATGGAGCAGGAGGACCATTCCTGTCTCTCATGTCCACGCTCTGAGACTCAATGAACAGTGAAAATAGTGATCAAAACCACCATCGCTATATTTAGCACTATTTTTCTATCACTTCTCAGTGAACTGGAACCAGAGCTGCAGCCAGTGGTGATGAGAGGGCTGTGGGGTCACCAAGCAGAGGGATGGGTGCCCTGTGCTACCGCTGCTGCACCCAGCAGGGAGAGGGGTTGCCAGTGGAAGTGATGGAGGGACGAATCTTGCGGGGAGACAGCAATCTGGCATCAGTGCACCGGCATGGATGTGTATGCCAGTGTATTTTGTCCAAACAAATAATTGCAGAGGAGCTCTTTGTTATTGCAAACAAGAGTGCTGGGGCTTTGGAAGTGCTCTTCTCTTGGCATGCTGTCTGGAAACAGAAACCATACCATGTCCTTCAGGGAGTTACCATGTGGCATGATTAGCAGATATGAAATAAGCACTCTGCAAATGGATCAGAAGATTTTCGATTAAAAGAAAACTTTTGTAATTTAGAAAATTAATATCAACATCAAATAACCTGAAAGCTATGAAAAAAGGCTAAACAAATGAAGCTGTTGTTCTGGTATGCACCTGGATTTTTATATTGGCTCCATGAAAGTTAGTCTTTGAATTTTGCAGATGAAGAAATTGAGCACCAACCTGGGGACTATGAAAACTTTTTTCCAAGCATCACACAAATAAGAAAAAAGAACATGGGATGCTAAGACAAATTTACCTCCTTTTGGCTTTGTTTTGAAACAAGCATCAGCTTTCTTAGCTGGGTGAAGGAGAGATTTGTTCTGCTAATGGCCCTGGAGTGTGTTTGCTTTGTGAACATGGAATTAAGTGTGCACAACAAGGATGGTGCAAAATGTATTGAAATTGCACAGCCTGCGTAACCCTTACCTGGGAACATCTGCATCGGGGCAATCTTAGGGATAAAACTAAGATAAGCTCCCAGTGCACTCTGTGGTAGTGGTGTTTCCTGGTTGAAAAGGTGAGGGTGCTCCTGGGATCGGGCTGAAGAAGGGGGATATTTCCTTCTCAGACAGCTGAGGTCGGGGGTGTCAGGAAGGTGGCAGGCGTGGAGACTGCACTGCTAGGAGCCTGCAAGAGGAGAGGGCTGACCCTAGGTGTGGGTGCACAGGGCTGGCAGCAAAACCACAAAAGGACCCAAAGGCTGACGGGCATGGGATGAGAAGTTTCAGGGTGCTTTGCATCCCTGCAGCAAACCTGGCAGGAGGGGGATGTTCACTGAAACAGGAGAGCAAGGTCCGTAGCGGAGAGGGTGGGTACCTGGGAGCTTTGCAATGAGGTTGGCGATGCCAGCCTGCAAGCGGTCGGGTGCGGTGGTCATCTCAAATGGAAATGGTCCTGGAGTCCCCTGAGCCTGGATTTCCCCATGTTGTGGTCCTTCCCGTGCCCCAGGGACTAGGCTGGCTGGGGACCGTGGAGGCGAGGAAGCCCAAGCTCAGATCCAAAGGAGGTGCCCTCTCTCCAGGTCATTGCTGCTCACTCTGATATCAGCTATGATGTCATAGCGCAGGGACGGCTGCATGGCAATTCTATGTGGGCAGGAGGCCACAGCGGGACAAGGAACATGGGGGGACTGCTTGGGTGGTGAGTGAGCAGAGCAGCTGTACAACATCTGGCTGGTATGTGCATTCGGTCTGCACTGCAGGGTCCTTGTCCCTGTGTCACTGCACCCTCCCGGCAGCTGTCACCATAGAAGGGGCAACAGCCACCCCCCCTGTTTCAGCTGGCAGCCATTGCCCCCTGTTGCTTCCCACCTTCTGCCAGCACCTCTGCTTTTCAACAGACCAAAGCACGGTCCTGGTCTCAGAGCCACCATGTCCGAAAGCAAAGGGGCAGCGGAGACTAGTCAACCTGTTGTCACCATGGATTCCTCAAATATCATCAAAGTGACTGTGAAGACCCTCAAGCAGAAGGAGCGGTTTGAGGTTGCTCAGAGCAGCACCATCCAGGAGTTTAAGGAAGAAGTTGCCAAGCGTTTCAAAGCGCCCCCTGATCTGCTGGTCCTGATATTTGCTGGGAAAGTCCTCAAGGATCAAGACACTTTGAGCCAGCACGGAGTTCACAGTGGGGTCAGCATTCATGTGGTCATCAGGTCCCAAAAGAGACCACGGGACGGCCTGGCAGATCAAGGAGGAGTGACCACCCTGAGGCAACCTCCCAACCACAGTAATTCCAACTTATTCTGCTTGGGAAGCATAGCTGATCTGCAAAACCCATGCTTGATCCATCATAACTTGTCTGAGCTGTTGGCCTCCAGCCAGGAAATAGTGGCCCAGACCATGGAGAATCTCTTGTCTAGGATCCTCAGTTCAGGCCTGAATTTGAACACCATCAACAACAATGCATTTTTGCTAGGGTTCCTCCTTGGGGTGACAGGTGTACATCTCCTAGGCCTGGACTCAACAGACATGTTGGACTTGGTGAGTAGCATTCAAGAACAAGATATGTCCATGCACAGCTTGATAAGTCAGATGGTGCAGAGCACCTTTGTGCAGAACGTCCTTGACAATGCCGATCTTGTCAGGGATCTCATCATGTCCAACCCCCAGATGCAGCAGCTGGCTGAAGAAAATCCTGAGATTGGTCAGATTCTCACCAACCCACATACTATCAGAGAAGTATTAGAGGCCTCCAGCAGTCCTGCCATAATGCAAGAGATGATAAGGAACCACGATGTGGCCATGAACAACCTCGAAAGCATCCCTGGTGGGTACAGAGCTCTGGAGCAGCTGTACAGGGAAATTGAGGAGCCCATCTTGGATGCTGTGGAGGCACAGCTGGGCAACAACCCCTTTGCTTCCTTGGACAGTAACCCACCCCTGAGTGGAGCCAGGCTACCAGCCCATACTGAAAACCGGAGGCCATTACCCAACCCTTGGGCTCCGCGGTCCAACAGAGGCAGTGATAATGGAGATGACTGTGATGGCCAATTTGCCAGCAGCAGCACAGGCAACAGTTTTGCCTCGCTGAGCTTGGGTCCTGCAGCAGGTGCAGTGGTACCCAACTCAGGGGAGGTTCAGAGCATGGTTCAGCAGCTAACAGGAAACCCAGAACTCATGCACAACCTGGAGAGTGCATTAACAAACCCCAACAGCCCAGCACAAATGCTGCTGAATAGCACTCATATATCAAGCGATGGAAATTCTCCACCTCAAGATCAATGGGCACAGCAGCTGCCACCGGAGATGGAGAACGCTGAGATTTCGTCCTTGCTGAGAAACCCCAGAGCACTGCAGGCGTTGCTACAGATCCAGCTGGGATTACAGACCCTGTCAACAGAAGTACCAGATTTTATACTCAGTTTGGAGGACTCACATGTGGAGCTGGATCTGGAAAGCATGGACGACTCGGCACAAAGCAGTAAGTCTGAGGATGATGCAATTTTGGTGTCAGACGAGGATGAAGCAGAAGGTCAGATGGAGATGGATGAGGAGGTGCTACAGAGCAGATTTAAGAGACAAATGGAGCAGCTCAGTGCCATGGGCTTCCAGGACCAAAGTGCAAACTTGCAGGCACTAATTGATGCAGAAGGAGACATCAGTGCAGCAGTGGAGATACTGGCAAAAGCACCACCATCGAACAAGATACCGTAACTGGTTTGTCCAAATGAACCAGTTATAGTACCTCATTTGTGGATGAGTGTATTTCAGTCTCATCACACACTAAAAGCAGCAGGGTACATATTAAGAAGTTGTGTGCTGCAGCATTCTTCCATCTATGAGAATTAATTTCCTCTTGGCTGCAAGGATTTCTTGCATTCAAAAGCAATAGACATCAGAACCTTTCTGTGTTGTGAAACTGTGAGGGCAGGCCCTACCTGAATGTGGTGCTACCCCTTTACAGATAGAGTCTGTGATCCATGTGTGTATGCAGGGAAAAAACATGCCAAGAAAAGATGCCAGAGAGGGAAAATATGCTTTTTTACAGGTTAGGAACTGAGATCCAGAGATGCTGAAGACCAGATGATAAATGAGCTTGGCTCCCATTTGGACTCGAAAACAAACAGTGGCACAGCTGTTTTCTTTTAAATCTGGCCCTACAGAACAGAGGCAGGGAGTATCTGAGCCATGTAGTTCCTGTCACTGCAGGCATCAGCCTTTCCTCAACTGAGCAAGCGCTGTTTTGAAAGTCAATCTGTCATTTCTGCCACTGCTTCTCCTATGGGAGTGAAGTCCATGAGGGTTATGGTAACCATCAGTGATGGCTGTAAGTCAGATTTTCATGCCAAATATGTTCGCAATTGGTTTTTACCCACCTATTGTTGCACAGAAGTTTTTAGTTTCATGCACCAGTTCAGAGCTTCCCCTATTAGCAAATCCTAAACCCTTTGTGCTTTGCTCAATGTCACACATGGGACCAGGGATTAAGGCATCCTCTCCAGACCGTTCCTCAGGACCAGAGCTGAGTGTCTTTGCAAGTCTTGTCCCCTTTGCTTTGCTGTGGGTAAGTCTGAGGCTGTGAACAGTGTTGTGCCATATGCAGCCATAATGTTCTTCAAAGCCTTGTCTCTGTAACACAAACTGTGATAACTGATTGGGAGCTTTAGGCATTCAAGGTTTGCTGCTGCAGACCTACCCATAATGTGTCAAAATCACGTTCTGGCCAGCCCTGCTGCTGCCACAGGGGAGATGGGGCAGCTGGGGCTGGCTGTGCTCCTCTGGACCTTCTCCCTTTCTCCCAACCCTGCCTGGTGTGAACAAGGTCAGAATCAGCCCAGACCCCTTTCCTTTGGCCCCTCTGTCCAGTTTTCCACCAGTCGCATCACATCCCTCCCTTCTGGCTCCTCACCCATCCCCTCTGCCCTGCCACCTGAGCTCTGAGTCTCCTTCCTGCTCTGGGTTTCCCACTCATTTCTTCTGCAAGCATTTGGTAGACACCAAAATGTAAGGCTCTAGATGCGAATTGTGCATCCAGCCCCCTGCTGCAGCCAGTGGAGATCTTGGCATGGCTCCATTCTCATGCGGAGGAGCCCAGCACCACCAGAGATGCCCTTGGGCATCCGCATGGGGCTGGTAGATGTGACACAGGACCTACAAGATGCCTGTGTCCCTCTAGGTCAGTGGCTGGAGATGAGGAGGAATAGACTAGGGCATCTCAGAAAGTGCATTAAAAATCGATGGAGCATTTACACACAAAAGATTGGTGGAACAACGTATTGCTTTAAAATGGTTGTGTTTCAAATTCAAGCAGTTTTAAGGTTTCAGTTACAAAAAAGTGCTAAAATAATTTGCTGCTTTAAACACATTTTTACTTTTTTTCCTTATAAATATTTTGGTAAACCTGGGAGAAATTCATGACACATGAAGAAATCACTGAATGTAGATATTTTTTCCCACAAAAATGACCTCCTGACTTTCCTCAGCTTCTGTATGGGATTTTTGGTGTCATTTGGCAGTTGCTGGAGGACTGTGGTCCCTTGCAGTCTGTGTAGTGGGGAGCGTAAGGACCATTTGTGCTTGCAGGACAGCATGAGCTCTGCCACTGCTTTCACGTCCTTCTCTCTTCTCCTTGTCCATGGAGGCAGCTGGGCTGATAAACTTCAGCTATCTATCTCATTAGCAAGCTGGTCCTCATCCCTGGGAGCTGGGCTTTTTTAAAGGTGCCTGGGCACCTGAAGACACGGGTGCACCACTGGGAGCCTGGCAGGCACAGAATAGCCTGTGTCCAGGATGTTCACCACCCTCTGAATCGGGGGCTGATCCGGCCCTGGGCACTGCCAGCTTCTGTGCCTGGGGATCATTCGAGAGGCTGCTGGCTGCTGGCTGAAACCTCCCTGGGAAATGCTGTACCACTTATTCGTACAGATGGCTGAGCTTTGGTGCCCACCCATGTTCCCTGGCACGGGCTCTTTCCCTGGCACAGGCAGCAGCGGTGGCAATTCCAGGCACACATCTCCAGCTGGCCAGGACAATGAATATCATCTGCCCAGCGTCACCCTCGATAGCACTGACCGTGCTTTTCTAGGTCCCTGAAGCAGTGATGCCACTGCAGCATCAATCCAGCCATCCTGCAGCTCTCTCGGCCACTTGTACTGGCCCTGAGCTCTGACACAGCCAGGTATCACGTCTTATTTTGTGTAGCAATCCCAAATACCTGCAATACTAAACAAGATTTAACACAGTGGGACTTCTGCAGGGGGGCTGGACTAGGTGACCTTTAGAGGTCCCTTCCAACCCAAACTATTCTGATTCTATGGTTCTATAACAGGCCCTGCTAAAAAGTTTGTCCCCATCTTTCTTATAAGCCCCCTTTAAGTACTGATAGGCTGCAAGAAGGTCTCCCCGAAGCCTTCTCTTCTCTAGGTTG
>NW_008795525.1:402539-418439 GCF_000699145.1 Aptenodytes forsteri
CATTGAGCCGTTGACCACTACCCTCTGGATGCGACCATCTAACCAATTCCTCATCCACCAAACAGTCCACCCATCAAATCCATACCTCTCCAGTTTAGAGAGAAGGATGTTGGGGGGGACCCTGTTATGCGTGTCGAATGCTGTGCTCCACAATTGCTCTTGTGGAACTATTTTTTTTATGGTCAAAATCTTCCTGTGTTTCTTCAGGTGTGGGTGTGCTGCTGAGCCTTTGACATCCACAGCTGCCTCTGCTTGGAGGCTAATTTGTACTGAAATGATTCAGCCTGCAGAAAATAGTTCCTGCAGACTAATGTGTTTCTAACCCTATGTATGGTGGGATTCCTGAGGGGCTGAAGGGAGGGGTGGTCACCGACTGACCTGGGAAATGCGGGCAGTGTCCAGTCATTCATCCAAGGAGGGCTCCTAACCCCCAAACTCTTCCTCCCATCCCCTAGAGGAGCACAGCCCACAGATTGCCTCTCTCATTGCTAAGGGGAAATTCTTCCAAATTCCTTTTATTGCATTAATCACCAAAAGTGTTATGTATCATGCTCAATAATCTATTCAAAACATGGATTGCTATTTAGATATATGTGCTAAGATATTTGCGAAAGTGATTGCGTCGAGTTTGTACGTCTGGATGGTCGGCACTTTTGATAAGTCAGACCGCTTTTTTAGGACTTGTCATGCCTGTTTTTCCAAAGCTTGACTGTGTCTTGCCATAACCTGCAGCTACATCACGTCAGTCCAGCCAGGGCCCCGAGGACAGGAGATGCAAAGCAGCACGGGTATGACTGTGCGCTTGGTGGGAAGGGAGGCAGGGCAGGCACAGAGCCACGCGTTAGGGACCTGCGAGTGCGTCTGCAGAGAGCAACATGCTTATAATGTGTGTGGTGCAAAGGTGGGGCTGGAGGAGTGGGGGAACGACATCCCAGGGCATGTCTCCTCAGCTGGAAGGGCACTTACAGAGCTGCTGAGCAGGGCACAGTGCTTCCTCCGTCCTCTGGGATCCTGCAGAGAGGTACAAGTGCCCCCACCGCCCCAGCTCCGGCACTGCAGCCCCTGCCCGTAGCGCAGCCAGGGACCCCGGTTCCTCTTAAAGTCAGGGATCTAGCGAGCTGTTTGCATTGTGGATCTGGGGCCAGAAGGATCTCTAGAACGTTGAGATTCTGGCGCAGAGATGCCAAATTCCCGATTAACAATAATCATGTGAAGAGCTTTCCCTTGCCTACCTGTGAGATCAACCACTCTCTAACTGAGATTATGTGGTTTTGAGAGCTGGAGTTGCTGAGTTAAAGACGACAGGGCAGCACGAGCAGGCAGGAGTAAACCACACATGGGGTGAGGTACACGAAGGTAACGCCAGCTTGGACTGCCCTGGCCAGTGCCCGCAGCTTGCCTGGGTCAGCTGCAGCATCCCACATCTTGCTCCTGCGGGAGAGCTGCCAACGTGCTCAGGCCATGCAAGAGAAATACTTCTATTATTTTCATTCTCTTGTTAGGAGACAATGAATCACCAATGAAACCTTTCTTTCCACCTTGTTTTTGTTTCCCTAACCTCTCTCCTGAAGGCTGATTATTTGTGGGGGAGGCTGCCCCCGTGGATGGCAGCGAGAGGGGCTCCATCCCCTCGCCCTCCGCAGCACCGGGAAGCCGCATCCTCAACCAGAGCCCTTGTGCTGGGTGCTGGGGACGTGCAGGGCAAACCAGAGGTGCTTGCAGCTAAAGCCGCCTGCAGTGATGCCAACAGACTTCTGCAGGCCTTTTTGTAATCCTTAGGCAGCTCTGTAGGAATGTGATTTTTTCTAGGTTATAGCTTTTAGTTTAAATTAGGATTAAAAGACTTTAGGAAAGAAGAATCCGAGGGACTGCTCAGGGGTAGCTGTAGGAGATGCATCCTTAGAGCTGTATCTGTATTAATACAGTTTTACAGTGGCGATTAGATTTTGGAGGAAGGGGGTCTAATGCTGAGAGGCTCCTCTGGTGCAGAGCTCCTGGTTGCACTGGAATTCCCACTTGCAGGTGCCGTGGATCCTTGTTTATTTGCAGTTTAACATTTGCATTTTGCAAGAGATGACTAGCTTTTGGTATGGCAGCACAGAATATATATGCTATCAGCATTAATAATATTTTGTCTGTTAATACATCACATATATTTTTATTTCATGCAATATTTATGCTGAATTGTTTTAAATCATTTAAAGAATTAGATAGCTATTATTTTGACTAATTTTGTTTTTAACGACAGTCCACTGTCATGTTTTGTTTCTACGGAGCAGGTTCCTTGGACTTTCTTGGTTCAGGATATTTTAGATGTGAAATGTGTCTCTCTCTCACTGAGCGTGAACAGGGAATCAAATCTGTTATTTAAAATACAATTGCTTTCTCATACATGGAGTCAATATTTTGGTATGCAGCAACCTCACAGTTTTGTTTTTAAGCACTTGCATCACTTTCTCATCTTGGCTGCATTATGGGCAATTCCTACTTTGAGTTTTTATATTTAAGATCTGACTGTTATTGCAGAAGCTGCTGAGAAGAAGTCACATCCCATTTTAACTTGTGTGAGTCTGGGTCTGATCCAGCCTCCAGCGCTCTTTAGACCTCTCCAGGGCATCCCTTTCTTTGGCTGGAGGGAGGAACTCCATCTCACACAGGTATTCCCCTAACACAAAGGTCTTTCCAAGTGCCTGGTTAAATTTTATTTCTGCTAGATTCACACTGAAAAAGACGTGCAAAGCAAGTTGAACTGGGTTCCAGAACCAAAAGGAAAGGGAGAGAGAAGTTTGGAGAAGGAAGGAACATGGGCAGCCAACTTCAAACCTAGAGCTAATTTTGTTCTCTAACCTAGTGTGAGTCCAGGTACCTTAAAACTCCCAATTATCCCCTCTGCAGTTCCTGAAGTCTGAGAACATCTTGTGCATCCCTGCAAACACTTGACCTTTCCTCTCTCGTTGCCCAACTTCTTCCTTCTACTCTGGACTTACAGAACATCAATTTAAGGTATTTGTGCAATAAGAGTTGATTGTCTCTCCATTCACTCTGGTCTAAGTGGAAATACTTGGAAGAAAAATACACTTACATCGTATTAAAATCGAGTGAGGAGAAAATTTGGACATTGCCATTTACACATAATAGGAGTATAAGTACATGCTGCAGCACATTGCAGACCACGGGTCGTCATAATTCGGGTTCATACCTCTGGCTGTGGCTATTAGCAGATCAGAGAAGGTGATACAAGACATTTGGTAGTGATGGAGGAGCTTAAGCATCTAAAATAACGTTCTGCAGTGTCTTCTGCCTTTGCTTTCAGGTGAAACGTACCACCATTCAATCTTACCAGCTTGGCGCCAGCAACATTCATCTTGGCTGGCATCCCAGGCATGGAGAAGTTGCACATCTGGATCTCGATCCCATTCTGCTCCATGTATCTGGCGGCCCTGCTAGGAAATGGTGTTGTGTTGTTTGTCATAAGGACAGAACATAGCCTCCACCAGCCCGTGTACCTCTTCCTGTCCATGCTGGCCATCGCTGGCCTGATGCTGCCGACCATGACTCTGCCCAAGATGCTGGCTCTGTTCTGGTTCTGTGCCGGGGAGATTTCCTTTGTCACCTGCCTGACCCAGATGTTCTTCCTGCATTTCAGCTTCTCGGCAGAGTCTGTCACCCTGCTGGTGTTTGATTGGGTTGTTGCCATCTGTTACCCCCTGTGCTACGCGGCAGTGCTAACCCAGTCAGCCGTTGTCAAAACCAGGCTGGTGGCTTTGCTGAGAAGTTTCTGCATCATTTTCCCATGTATATTTCCTTTGAAAAGGCTGCTGTTCTGCGGGCACAATGTCATCCCGCACACCTACTGCAAGCACATGGGCATCACCTGGCTGGCCTGTGCTGACACCCCCATCAATATCTTTTATGGCCTCGCAGTGCCTTTTGCAGCGATTAGTGGTAGATGTTGTACTCATTGCTGTCTCCTGTATCTTAATTCTTCTGGCATTATTCAGACTCCCTTCCAGGACTGCCCATCACAAGGCTTTAAACACCTATGGCTCTCATGTCTGTGTTATATTACTTTTCTGTATTCCTGCTTTCTTCACTGTTTTAACGCACCGCTTTGGTTGGGAAATCCCCCACCACATCCACATTCTGCTGGCCAACCTGTACGTGCTCTTCCCCCCACTGCTGAAGCCTGTTGTGTATGGTGTGTGGACACAACAGATAAAAGAGAAAGTTGTGAAACTGTTCATCTGCCCCAAGAGTCATTTGCTGCAAGAAAAAGAGTGAGATGTCGCTATCAGAAAGTGACAAACACCTTGGTGGGACTCCAAGCTCCCCACCCTAAATGCTCTCTTTGCACTGTTTCAGGCAACAGGCCTAAGTCTTCTGCTATCATAGTCAAATACAGAACACCCGACATCCCCACATCACTTTCCCCAACGGTTTGTAGAAACTGTAAGACAAAGACAAAAGTCAGGATCTCTGATTGGTGGTGGAAGGAGGGTGATCAAAGAAACGAGAACCTAGCCCAGGTATGTCACTCGTGGGAAATCCCCTACAAGGTGGAGGCAGGTGGCTTTCACTGTAGTGTGACAATAAGTCTACATCTCATCCGTTTTCTCTGCAGTCAGGTGAAAAGACATGTAATGAACTTGTTATTCTGAATCACAGGTGTGTAATGGAGTTCATTTTAGGAATTGCTTCTTTATTAAAACTCATAGTATTGAAAAAGTCTCCAAAAAGAATAACACAGAAATAAAAGCAAGTGTTGCACGTTAGCATGCATGGTGCCTCTTTATTCCTTAACTATATTATTTGACCATCCTTTGAGTAAACACCTAAGTGAAAAATTGTTCCCAAAAGAACACCTGAAAATTTATTTTTTAATAAGATAGGTTATAATAGATGAGGGGGATGCTTCAGAGGCATCAGATCAGGCATCCCAGCTGTACCTTTGGCTCCAGAAATGTCAGTCTCTGCTCAGGCAAACTCTCCTAGTGCTCTGAGTGTCCTGTCCTCATGGACCCCAAAAAGCTGCCCCTATGAGAAGCCGCTGCCTCTGCCCTTTTTAAAGAGGAGCTGAGAACTCAGTGACAGGTCAGAGCAAGACAGAAAGAGAGAATGAGGTGGGATCACAGTTGCAGAGAAAGATAAGCTGCTTTCTTGCACTGGGAAAGCACAGGATGGTCTTCGGCCCGGGGGCTGAACCTGCGGGATGGTGGCAGCACCTCCTGTGGGGTTGGAAGAGGGAAATGCAGCCAGGCCAGAGGGGAACAGCTCCTCCTTTCCGCCTCTCCCAGGTGTGTGCATGGTCGGAGGTGAATAGCCTGGTGAGGCCACCAGACTGGAGGCCACCAGTCTGGTGTACCAGACACCCTCCCTCTGGCTAAAAATGAGCAGCTTGAAAACTTCACCCCAACAGAGGATCCTTTCCAGATGTTTGTTGCTAACCAGACGTTTTTGGTGATGCCCAAACCCCACCAGCACCTCGGGGAGCTCAGTGCTGGGCATTAATTTCTGGGTACAGCTGCCAGAGCAGGGAGCCAGTGGAAGTCTCAGTGCTGCAGCAAAGTGTCCTGCCTTCGGTGGCATGTGCCGTCACCGCTGGCACTCAATGTACGCCAAAGTCCTGTTTCCAGGTTTAGCAGTGTATGTGTTAAAATGGCAACGTGACACATGGACTGCATCACAAAAAGACATGAAACGTGTGCAAAACTGTCCTGGAAAACCTTTGCCTCCTGCAACCAAGCGCCATTCCTCTAGTGAGGCATTAGCACTAACCTTCCCAGCAGCACCGAACCTCATCTTCCTGAGAAAACGGCGTGTCTGATGGTGTTCTGCCAAATTCTTTGGGGCCAAACCTCACCTTACCTTTTCTTGTCAATCAAACAGCAAACCTTGCTGCCATCAGCTGAGTGAAACCAGTCACCAGGCAAATGCGTCCCCGTGTCCCTCGCTGTGTCAGAAGCACGTCGGTAAGCATGGGTGAGATGCTTTCGACAGGTTCAGGGTAACCCATAACCACACGGGGATGGCTGGGCGTCTGGCAGTGACGCTGCGAAACTGAGTCCTGCAACCAGCAAACAACGCACCAGCGGCAGCAAAGAAGAGCTACACGTACCAATGAGAATGGAGAGGGTAATTTCAAACTATTCGAAAGAACGATGCACATCTTCTATGGGCCACAGATCTTCCATTTCAGGAATGAGTAATGGTGCGTGCATAGGTTAGAGAAAACTCTGGCATCTAGAAAGTAGATATTAACTAAGCATTGAAACAAATTATTGTTACCAAATCCTAAAAATATTCTTGCTCCAGAGTGGCTGCTTTCCTGGGGTACCTGGCCAAGAGCTTAAAAATCTCCTGGGCGTCACTTTGCAACAGCAACTGGAGGAATCAGAGCAACGTGTTCCCCAAAGCAGAGCTGCAGAGTTGGAGAAAGGCTGCAGAGCATCTCAGAGCAGCCTTGTGCAGTGAGTTGTATGACTGATCACATCTACTGTCAGCTCTTTTGTTGCTAAAATGCCCTTTTCATTTGAGTTCCTATATCTAAAAATAGCCAAAAAATATTTAATGTCATTCTAAGGTGGAACATAATAGTTTTCTTTCAGTAGTTTGACTTCATTTCTTGTTACTCAGAGATAATGCATGGCATTGTTATTTAATGAAGAAATTATAAGTAAAAAATACGACCCATGTTACTTCTGTAAAGCTGGCTGTTAGGAATCAGAAAGCTGATGCTTGCCTCCAAGTCAGAAGAGGTTGCAGTAGCAGGTGCATGTATAATTTATTGTTATCTCTACAGTAATGTGTATTTAATTCATCATTACTTTATCATTCATTTAATGGTAGCAGCTTAATGTTACAGCAGAAGTCATGGCTGTATTGTCCAAACTACGATACAGTGGCCTAACAAGAGAACCAGGGGATTTGTAGTCTCTACGAGCCTGCCAGTTTCTGAAGACAGGAGGAAAGAAGTGTTATTTATTCTCATTTTGAGCAGCAAAGATAGGGTAAGTGATTTCCCTAAGGTATATCAAGCCTCCCTTCAGAAAGCTAAATGCGATTAAGGTCTTTCATGGTAAGGGCTCTTTTTCTAAACCAGTGCTGCTCGCACCCCTCCACTCTCCCTTCCAGCTCTGCTCTCGCTGAATTCAACAGCAAACCTCCCGCTGACGCCTCTGCACCAGAAAGGTGTGCTGCACCACTGCCCGCGGCACGGCTGCCATGGGCTAAGGGTGCAAAACAGATTTGTACGCCAAAGTCCTGTTTTCAGGTTTAGTGGCATATGTGCTTACCTGGGAACATGGCACATGGACTGCATCACAAAAAGACATGAAACGTGTGCAAAACTGTCCTGGAAAACCTTTGCCTCCTGCAACCAAGCGCCATTCCTCTAGTGAGGCATTAGCACTAACCTTCCCAGCAGCACCGAACTTCACCTTCCTGAGAAAACAGTGTGTCTGATGGTGTTGTGCCAAATTCTTTGGGGCCAAACCTTACCTTACCTTACCTTTTCTTGTCATTCACTGTATAAATGTTTCTTTTTTTTATGCAGAAAGTCATATGAAGAATGTGTATTTTTAATTTTTAACTGCCCTTAGCTTGAAACTGATAATGATTACAAGCTTAAATACCCATAAAGAATATGTTTGCCTGAAGAGGCAGTCTCATTTAAGCATTGCTTAAGATGCAGTAAGAATAATTTTGCCACTCCTAATCTTCTACTAATACACAGGGCTGATTGCACAAAGTGTGCTGCAAATCAGAAATTTAAAAGGGCAGAGTCAGGCTAGTTCAAAAGGGAATCTGACAGCCTGTGGCTAAGGCTGCTGTCTCCATGGCTTGCAAGGGAGCTATTTTGTTTTGCTGCTTGAGCATCTTCCACTGTGTTGGAACCACAGACATTTTTCAGGCCACCTTTCAGCCCTTACTGCCACTGGTTCATCTGAAATGGGGAGGAGAATGATGATGTGTGACTCCCTGAGCATCCCCATCTCCTCAGTGGGGTTTGGGTGGAGAGAGGCTACTCAGAGCTGTTTGTGACTGCCACTAGCAAAACTTCAAGGAAAGCTTGGTTAGAAACACGCCAGCCTTCAGTTTTGACAGATGAGGCCACATTGCCCTTCTGTATATCTTTAGGATATGTATCCTGGTGTAATGCAACCCCCCTGTCTGACCTAAAGAATGAAGTTGCTCAAGGAATTACAGTTAGGGGCAGGAAGGGGAAAAAGAGGCAAAATATAAAATACCGATAAGATTCAGACATGGCCTTGAAGTACGCGGGCATGGGCAGGAGGCTGAGGGTGGGAACATGGGGTGGTGAGAGCCCTGTCTTCAGAAACAGTTCTTAGATCCTCTGAAGGTGTTTGTGCAGGCCAGCATGGTGATACCTGCAAGGTTGTCCTGCGAGTGGTGGTTCACATGGGACCTGCAGGACTGCATCTGCTCCAACTTCAGGTCAGGAGCAGGAGCTCCGAGAATGGATAATCCCATTTTGGTTCTTTCTGGCATGGCCAGGATGGGGCATAGCTCACGTGTGGATTGAAAGCCATGGCCAACGGTGCCTAAGCAGCTGTCACGACCTAAAAGGTCATATGCACATCAGCAGCATTAGGGATGACACAGGAGGAATGCTGGTCCTGGAGAGAGAAAGTGCTGGACAACATCTCCCAGAGCTGAACTGAGCCCTCCATTAGCAGCTTGACAGGTACCAGACATTATCCTGGCTTTAGAGGCATTGCATTGTTGCAGAAGGTCTAGACAGAGTGTCTGCAAATGCCAACTCCACCCTGAGTATTTGATTTGCAGATCACACACTTGGAGTGTTTTCTTCCATTGCTCTTGCCAATGAGTTTTTTTATGGTCAGTTTCTGCTAATATTGGTTTCCTGTCAATAAAGGCATGACATTTATTGCTATTAGAGAATAAGCCAAAGCTTTCTCCTCTATTTGAGAATACTGATGTTAATTTTTTGCTAGCACCTGTGGTGCATAAACTATTGTTTTCAGTTTTAGCAGTACAAAGACAACTGTGGATGATTTAGTTTTGCTTCACAGTTATGGTATCTCCCAGAATTTCCTTCCATCAACTCCTTCAGTTTAACTTGTGTCTTGGCCGTCCTTTCTCAGTAATACTTGGAGGTTACTTCTTCCGTTATGCTCAAGTTCCCTACATAGCTCACCTCTCCAAAAGGCCCTTTTGTGCCTGCTGCTTGAGTTTTGGAGTAAGCAAATGTTACTTCAACCTTGATGGGACCTAGCTGCACACTTTATTTCTTAATTTTACTCATGTTACTCACATTGTTACCTATATATATCGTTTGTATAAAATTATTCATGAGCAATTTGCTGTAATGTTAATACTTTCAGCCAGCTCTTCCCTGTTGCTGGGGTTGGGACCAGGAAGACCAGTGATGGAGAGGATCCTTCCCCTCTGCTCAGCACTGGTGAGGCCACACCTGGAGTACTGTGTCCAGTTCTGAGCTTCCCAGTACAAGAGAGATACGGACATACTGGACTGAGTCCAGCAAAGGGCCACCAAGTTGATGAAGGGACTGGAGCATCCCTCCTAGAGGCTGGGAGAGCTGGGACTGTTCAGCCTGGAGAGGAGAAGGCTCAGGTGAATCTTATCAATGTGTATAAATACCTGATAGGAGGGAATGAAGATGAGGGCACCAGACTCTCTCCAGTGGTGTCTAGTGATACAATAGGAGGTAATGGGCACGAACTGAAATACAGGAAAACCCTTTTAAACACAAGTAAACACCTTTTTTACTGCGAGGGTTGTCAAGCACTGGCACAGGTTGCCCAGGGAGGTTGTGGAGTCTCCATCCTTGAAGATATTCAAAAGCTGTCTGGACATGGTCCTGGGCAATGGCTCTGGGTGGCCCTGCTTGAGCAGGGAGTTGGCCCAAATGACCTCCAGAGGTCCCTGCCAGCCTCAACCAGTCTGAAGCTGTGATGCACTTGCCTCTGACACCCACAGAGTGGATCAGACAACTGGCAGTCAGTGGCCATATACAAAATAGAAAAGACCAAAACCACAGCTAATGTAGGTTGAGTTAGATCCTCAAACGTCTCTGAAGGCACCTCAGATCTTGGCTGTTGAAGAAAGATATCTAAAGAGCCTTTAAACTGCACCTGTTCTGCTGCCTAGGTCTTGCTTCACTACACAGAAATGCTTTTTTTCTGAAAATTTTCTACAACACAAGAAAAAGTCAGTGCTAAACAAGCAGTTGAGAAACGATCTAAATCCAGCAGCTGCTCTGCCTTAAGCCTGATCTGTTGTAATGAAAACTGCCCCCAGAATCTTGTTTTAGCATTTAATATCTTTCTTTTCTGTTGGTGCAGATCTTGACATTCCTTGTCTTGCTACGCATCCCAGATTTCAACAAAATAATTAAAAAAGAAACTATCTCAGTTCCAAAACCAATCAAGTCTCACTTGGCTCCTAACCTTGCAAAATTGCTGTGAAGATGATCCAGCACGGTCACAAAAGCTGCCAGGGAGAAAGAAACTAGTGCTACAACACTCAGCAAACAGCACATTTACAGTATTGTCGCTGGTTCCCTTGTAAAACAGAGATGATGCATTTCTTTTTGCCAGGAATCACTGATTCAATATAGTTTTGAGGTAAAAAACAGATCTAAGTTTGGCTTTGGTTTGCAATGTTTGAGTTGCATTAGGTCAAACTACTAATTTGGGTTTAATTTAATACTGAAAATTCTGCATGTCTGTGATCTTCATATAAAACACAATAACCTCCTTGCATGTATGTGTCAAATCTGGGCTGATATTTTGCAGTAGGTTTGTTTTAGGAACGTGTGTCTTGTCCTGAACATTGCTTCTTTAGAGGACAATAAAGAAGCAATTTTCCTGGATGGCTGGAGAATTGAATAAACAACACTTTGCTGATCAATAAACCCCTTTAAGTTCAGCTGGCGAACCTGCGGCAGTTTAATTGCCAGCAGATACAGCCGCGTCACTGACCAAACAGCCTCTGCAGAAATGTTCAGGAGGAAGATTTCCTGCGTTTTCTGAGTGAGTGAAGTGTGTGGATGGCCTGGCGGGGTCTCACCAGCGGGATCCCACTGAGCCTGGACCAACAGAGCAACTGTATGAAACGTCGCTGGGGTCCCTGGGTCACCAGCACTGCTTCATCAAATTAATGCAAATCCACTTCCATCTCAACTCTACTAGTGGTTTGAATCAATAGAGGTCAAAACTCAGGTAAAATCAAACGCTGGGCCTTAATTTGCAGTGCTATTGACACCTCAGGAAATGCCAGTCCCGGCTCCCTCAGTGAGGTGTGTAGCTCTGTGTGTGGGAAAGCAATCTTGCTCACCCAGATGCCTGCTAAATTGGAATAGGTCCTCAGCCAACACTAAGACAAACGATGCCTTATTTCTGCTTACTCCATAATTACTTTCTATAGTAGTTACCAGGCTGTAGACGTGTTTCAGTTTACACGTGTCATGCAGCATACTTCTGCTCACAGGTCTGGGCCATGTCTAACCAAAGCCAGATTTACATCAGCCTGGCTTGGCTGTGGAAATTGGACAGTTTAGCCCTGGGAGTGCCTGCCTCTGGTTCAGTTCATCTTCCAGGGCACACATAGGGCAGGCAACATCGGAACAGGCTGCTTGGAAAGTGATGCTGCAAATGGAAGTGCTTATAAGGAGAAGAATATGAATTTGTTTTGTTATCTCCATTACTTTTGTCTTGGACTTGAAAGATTCAAGATACATCAATCACAGAGGCTCATTGCCAGAGGCTTATTTTGGGGACAGACTTTTATGAGGGCCTGTAGCGATAGGACAAGGGGTAATGGTTTTAAACTAAAAGAGAGTAGATTCAGACTAGTTATAAGGCAGAAAATTTTTTATGATGAGGGTGGAAAAACACTGGACCAGGTTGCCCAGAGAGGTTGTAGTTGCCTCATCCCTGGAAACATTCAAGGTCAGGTTGGACAGGGCTCTGAGCAACCTGATCTGGTTGAAGATGTCCCTGCCCACGGCAGGGGGGTTGGACTAGATGACCTTTAAAGGTCCCTTCCAACCCAAACTGTTCTATGATTCTATGTTTCTATGATTCTATGATTCTAAAGACTCTGCTGGTACTTGGCTCAGCTGGAGAGCTCTCAGCATCATAGTCCCACCAGACCACTCTGCTGTCTCCTGGGTTTTACTAGAATAGAATAGAATAGACTATTTCAGTTGAAAGGGACCTACACCGATCACCTAGTCCAACTGCCTGACCACTTCAGGGCTGACCAAAAGCTAAAGCATGTTGTTAAGGGCATTGTCCAAATGCCTCTTAAACACTGACAGGCATGGGGCATCGACCACCTCTCTAGGAAGCCTGTTCCAGTGTTTGACCACCCCCTCGGTAAAAAAATGCTTCCTAATGTCCAGTCTAAACTTCTCCTGGCGCAGCTTTGAACCATTCACTAGTGCATTGGGAAGCCAACATGTCTCTTCCCTGGGACACAGCTCAGGAAGGACCACTTGGCTGACCGCACCCGGCTCCCATCACATCCCACTCACCTACCCCAGGTCACCACAAAACTTACTGTGGACATTTGGTCCAGGAGGGACAGAACAGTGACTTTGCACCGCATGTCATCTGCACACTGCAGACAGAAATGGCCCTGCCATCATGGGGTAAACTTAAAACCCTTGAGGAAAAGCTGAGAGCCATGGAAAGAGGACAGAAAGCCTGGGGGTCAGCAGAGCGAACCCAGGGGCTGCTGTCCAAGGGCAGTGGACGTCCCTGCAAGAAGCAGCATGTGGCACTTGTTCCACACCTTGGAGGACACATTGCACTGGGCAGCGCTAGCAGCTCTGACCCTTGGGCAACCCTTCTCCTGAGAAAGCTCCCCTCTCTCATGCAAATCCTCTTGCAGGAATCAGTCTTTAGTCATCGCTGTGCTGGGTGTGAATTCCTCTTGGCTGATGATGGTGGAACTGGGGATAACCAGACCTACACCACAAAGATGGAAGTGCTTTTGTCCAAGGGCAGTGCAAGCCAGCAGGCAGCATGTGCTGACACTTAGGGAAGAAGATGCGAGTGCTGCAAACACTGAAGATTGTTAGTGCTGATACTCAAAGGAGGGGGAAGGAGCACTGTGCTTCACTGCAGACAAGATCCTAAACATAGTGGAAGCCCAGAGACAAAAGGGCAAGATC
Source organism: Aptenodytes forsteri (assembly GCF_000699145.1). Lineage (NCBI taxonomy): Eukaryota > Metazoa > Chordata > Aves > Sphenisciformes > Spheniscidae > Aptenodytes > Aptenodytes forsteri. Next base: position 415,723 of record NW_008795525.1, read on the forward strand.
TTGTGTTACACCAACATTAGGTGTCCAGACCCAGGTAATAAGGGAGACTTCAGACTATCACTGAGCCCTTGGGGGAAAGTGAAGCACAAAGCCTCTGGGTGGGAAGGGGAGGATGGGGTCTCTGGCACAGGGAATATGGGCAGAGATGTCCACTGAAATCAGAAAGTGAGAAAACCCCACAGGGACTGGGTAGGATCATACGGGTCTGTGAACTGCTGCTGACATTGCCAGAGCACCCAGAAGAGAGCAGCTTTCACCATCAAGTGGCCGTCCAGGTACAGCTCCTGGGGTTTGCAGCCCCCCCAAGTGGGTGGCAGCTGACCAAGGCTGATCAGGGGCAAGCCCAGGTATTGTTTTGGGATGTTATCCTGATGATTTCCTTATGAATTTCCATTGTTTCATTGGTGTAAATGATGGGGTTTAGCAACGGAGGGACAAAAAGATACCGTGACTGTGAATGCAGAGTTAGCAATAACTGTTGGGCATGAAGGGGGCACAGGGCAAACGCAAGACAGGAGTTCAGAACTTCAGGTGCTGTGCAAAGGGCTGCAAGACTGAGATTGAAACATGATTAGAAAACCAACAAAAAAGACGTGCTTATAAGAGCCATACCAACTTAACTGCCTGTCTTCAGGTCTGGAGAGGAAAGTCTGTGCCTGAAAACTTGTCCCTTTTGTCCATGTGCACAAACGTACCTGCAGAGGGGAGAGGTTGCCTAGCACATGAATGAATTAACCCATTGCAAAAGAAGCTTTCCTGATTTTAGAAAGGCTGAATGCACAGTGTAATTTCTATCAGCAGCCTTAGCTTGCCTCAGTAGGACTTAATTTGCTATAGTTGAAAATGTCTGCTTTTCAATGAGTTGCCTGCTGCTTTGTATGCAAGCAAGCAAGTAATTTGATTCACATCTATGCTTCTGGGTCTGCATCTGTACCTCTGTGCTCACAGCTTCAGCTGCACAACAAATATAACCTTGAGGTGATCCAGTTTACTATCTGCTAAAGGACATGGAAAAGGTCAGACTGTCTTTTGATGTGCTATAAGGAAGAGGAATTGCCTGCATGCAGTTTATTGGAAAAGATACTGTGGTTTTCAGGTCTTTACTAGGCACAGGGACATTCAGTCTAGGTTTCCCAGCCCTTGACATAAAGAAAGTTGGAGAAATTAATTGCAAACAAGACAGTCATATATTGTTTAATTACCAAGAGTTGGCAGGGAAAGTGCAATGTACTTGGTGATCTGTGTTTGACTGCAGATGGAACAGTGGCACACAATACTGCAAAACTTGGCAGCTGATTATTTAGACACAAGGCTCTGGTGGGGCAGCGATGGGGAGGCACAGTACTCCCAAGCAGTGCTCTTGAAAATCAGTGCAACGCTCTTGTGTAAATCTGACACAGTCATCACTGCAAATATGAATACCTACTGCAGAAAGCTGTTTGCAACTGGATCGAACCAACTGAGCAGCAAGGTTTGGCGACTCAAACATCAGGGAAACTATGCTTTTGTTAATGCACATGCTATCCAGTGGGCTTGGCACTGCACGTAAGTGGTCCAGGCTGTGCTGGCTGCTGCTTGGAGCCGCCTTCCTTGGTACTTGTGGCTCCTGGAGCACTTCAGTTGCACAAAAGATCTGAGTGATTTAGGCCATTACCATCCCAAGCTGTCAGACGCTGGATCCCTAGGAAAGAGAAGCAGTCTTAATGCAGAAGTAAAGCAAACTGTTTATTTGTAAAGACTGTTTATAATTTACAACAGCTACCCCTGGTCTTGTGCTTTTGGAGGGACAGGTGACCTCCAGCACTCAGTCTGGCTGAGCAGCATCAGCTTTTTGACTTTTTTCTCACAAAGGTGTCCTGAAGGTTTTGAACGTTTCCTCACAAACATAAAAGGCTGGTTTTCTTTCTATGGACCATATGTTAGCATAAGCTAATGCCAGGATGTAAATGACTGTGAGGTGGGCAGGGACAGAGTTTCCTGCTATTTCAGGAAGGTGGGGGACATTGTGCATGCCAAATGTAAAAGCAACAACTGCCTTGTTCATCGTAAAGACTAGATTAGAGACCATCGGTCATGGACATAAGTCCCAAAGAATTCACAAAGGGTGCTGATAAAGGACGTGGTTGTGTGCGCTGTGCAGCAGTTTACTTCTCTGCATTCTCTAGGAATCTCGTAGGAAGTTGATCCAAGTATCCTTCAAGGTATATTAAATGATCAAGGAATGAAGGCTGAAATCACCTACTATAGACCGTCTTAAGAAGTTCTCCTGTCTACATTATTTATGATGCATCAATTTCTTATCATTGGAAGTGTCCTGGTTTCGGCAGGGATAGAGTTAATTTCCTTCCTAGTAGCTGGTACAGTGCTGTGTTTTGGATTTAGGATGAGAATAATGTTGATAACACACCGATGTTTTAGTTGTTGCTGAGCAGTGCTTACACTAGTCAAGGGCTTTTCAGCTTCCCGTGCTCTACCGACTGAGCAGGCTGGAGGTGCACAAGAAGCTGGGAGGGGGCACAGCCAGGACAGCTGACCCCAACTGGCCAAAGGGACATTCCATACCATGGGACGTCATGCTCAGTATATAAAGCTGGGGGAAGAAGAAGGAAGAGGGGGACATTTGGAGTGATGGCGTTTGTCTTCCCAAGTAACCATTACGCATGATGGAGCCCTGCTTTCCTGGAGATGGCTGAACACCTGCCTGCCGGTGGGAAGGA
>NW_008795525.1:418545-446931 GCF_000699145.1 Aptenodytes forsteri
GACAGCAAGTGATATAAAATATTTTGGGCTACTTTAAATGCTTCCAGGGTTCTTGTTCTCAGAAAAAAAAGTCCAAACAAGCTTTGTGTTAAAACTATTTTAATTTTCATTTTGTCAAATTATAAAATTCTGCTCTGTGAAATGAAAAGGCAATTTTTCCTTCAGATCTGCTACCTAACAGGCAATGTAACAATATTTTTCATTTTTTCTTCTTTTCTTTTTTTTAACACATTTTATGTGTTAAATGTTTAACACATTTTATTTACACTGTGTAAATGAAAGACATAAAAGCTGACATCACAGAATCACGTGAGTCAACATCTTGAGCAACAAAATATGAAATTTCTTCCACTGAGAAGGAGAAAATCATGTGCAACAGATATAAATTTCCTGAGTAGTATGCCACTCTGAATTTTTAAATGCAGCCTCTCAGGTAATGTAATACAAATAAATAAACAAATAGATCCTGGCTTTACAAATCATACAGGAAATATTGTTTAACAACTTACTACTCATATTCATCTTCTCTTGTCATAATCTCATTGTGTTTACATTGATTTGATGTACAAGGCGGCAGTAGTATTTCACATCTCCCAGTATTCAAGAGTATAAAGTATTGATAAAATACACATTAAAACCAAATGATCTCTGAAATATAGAAAGAAATACAGATAATGCTGTTGTCTAATGGCTGAGTCTAAAGACCAAGAGAAGTTTGTGGGCTGGTCAGACACATGGGTTTACTGAAAACCCAGTTAGAGGGACGATTACAAACTGCAACGCAGTGAAGTCATCCAAGTGTCAAGGGTGCAGGGTGGCTGCTTTTAGGAATGCAATCTCCTCCCTTCGGGATGGGGTGAGGGGAAAAAAAAACTTGTGTGCCCACCGCGCTAAGGCTGTGCAGCAGGTGGGGGGTGCACGGCTCATCAGTGTCTCGAGGGCAGGTGACACCCACAGGGGTTTGACCGGCTCCTCTAATTCTGCTGCTTACCGCTCCCCGGCAGGACGCGTGCCCATGGCCCCTGGCTCGTGCAGCCCCTCCTTGCACGTCTTGTGTGCCCACCACTAAGGCTGGGTGCAGCAGGTGGGGGGTGCACGGCTCATCAGTGTCTCGAGGGCAGGTGACACCCACAGGCGTTTGACCGGCTCCTCTAATTCTGCTGCTTAACACTATGCAATGAGTTGGGTGGCTGGTCCTGAGCTGGATTTACACCAGTCTGTGGCTGATGACATGCACTGCTCGGCCATGCGCCTCCTGCCCCTTCCATGGCTGGCCAGCAGAATTCAGGACAGCACAATGGGTTTTATTTCTTTGTAAGATGAACTCTGCATGAAGATGCATAGACCTTATCCGCTCACCACTTACCCACCCAGACACAAGCGGTACAAAACTATTGACTGAACAGACTGTTATAAATGAGAATTAGAAACTCTCTCTCCTCTGTTGGTTAGAGACAGCTTCCCAGGGGAGCAGTAGGGACAAAAAAATCCCAATTATTCGAGGTGGAATTCAACCTCGTTATAAGAAGGACTATGCTTTGTGGTTCCCTGTGACAGAAAGGGTCTGGGCTGAATTACTTGAATCCCTCCAAACTTGCACTCCTAAATCACAGGCAGTTTAGGTCTGCTGCCTGGAGATCATTCTGAGGATGCCCTTTCAAATATGCTTGTTGTTCACACTGTAAATGAGAGACTTGAGAACAGGAGGCACAGAGCGGTAAATACTGGACATCAGAAGAAGAGGAAGGTCCTCCCCAAACCAGTGTATGGTAGAGACAGCAGAGACATGGGAGACGCAGGTCCACAGGGCTTTGAGATGCTGCCCTTGAGACATGGCAGTGATGATGGTTGTCCAAATCATAACGTAGGAGATGACAATGAGCAATGAGTCCATTCCAAAGACTAGGATAACAGCACACAGACCATACAAAATACGGAGGGAAATGTCTGCGCGTACCAGCTTCATTATATCTGGGTGTAGACAGTAGGGATGAGAGAGGGCTTTGGCACAGCAAAGGCAGGCACCTAAGAAGAAAAGCCAAGGGCGATAGCACACCAAAGCCCCTCACTGCGGCAGCCAGCCCTGTGCCCAGGATCCTGGTGCCAATGAGGGTGGACATGTAGTGCAGTGGGTTACAGATGGCAATGAAACAATGGAGGACATGGCCAGCAGCAGCCCCAAGTTAAGGAGATGGAGTGGATGAAAAGTATTTGGGTCAAACAGGCGCTGAAGGCGACTTCTCGGGTCAAAGCAGAAGGTGCTGAGCACTGTGGGCAGGGTAGAGAATGAGATCCTGAGGTTGTTGAGGGACAACATGCAAAGGAAGAAGTACATAGGTTGATGGAGATGTCAGTCTTCTCATACGATGCAGAGAACGGTGCAGTTCCCCACAATGGAGATGGTGTAGATGGTGCAGATGAGGAGACCAAGCCAGATGTGGACAGCCTCCAGGCCAGTGGTGACTGAGGAAGGCAGCGGGCTGGATGATGATGATGTTGAAGGCTGTCAGCACAAGCAGCGGCTGAGCTGGTTGCACCAGATCTCCCCACAACAAGAAGCTATGGATGTGAATCTTGGTGTGATGGGGTTAAAAGGAAAAGCATCACGAGCTGAAGACCTGCAGTCAGGGTGTGTCCCTGCAGCATGAGGGAGATGTTCCCAGGAAGATCTTCTCCGGGGGGCTGGAGGGGCAAGTCCCAAGTACTCTGGGGGGCTGGTTGGCAGATGAAGTGTCTTCCAGCCCTTTCACTGCACATGACTTTTACAATCACCTGGTACCTCTGTGTTTACAGCAGACCTGTCCCAGGGAATATGAGCGCATCGGAGGTGTTGGGGGTTGCTGAGCCAAACCAGTCCCAACGTTTAAGCTGCCTCTGAGATCTCTGTCACATACCGTGTTTGTCTCCTGAAACGCTGTTAAAGAAACACAACAGTCATTAACATGGGCTTGCTTTCTCTTGGAGCCAGTGTGTGCTCTAGTTTTACACAGAAATGAAGGAAAATGCCTCTGCTCTCAGAGGCATGCAGGCTGAAAGCCTGGCTCACCCAGGAACACAGTGTGTCAGTCCTTTGGACCTGCAAGGGGTACAGCTGCATGTCCTCGTGGGCAGAGTGCGCCCCAACTTTTCCAGCATGCAGCAAGGGATGGTGAGGACATCATGTGCATGTGTGTGTCTGTGTGCGCGTGTCTGTGTGCATGCTGTGAATGCCAGATGAGCTGGCTGAGATGTACTCCCTGCCAGAGTGATACCTGAATTAGCTCGTTTGGGTACCATTAGCAGCTGCAGCAGCAGCAGACCCGTCTCCCCAAGCAGTGCACATACACCCTCTAAATAACCAAGCCAGGACCAGTCACATCTTATTCCCCAGTTAGGACATTATTATGATAATATAATAAGTGATTATTAAGACTTATGTCTTGTGCCTTACCATCTTCCTACTGCACCCTTTTAAAAGAGGACCCGGGGCCTTTGCTCCCACCCTCCTGCTGCATCACATGTCCCTGCCCTCCTCCTGCAGAGCGAGCCCAGCTCCATCTGTGTTTAGCCTGGCTCCTTCCCTGCACCCTGCAGTCTCCAGACCCAGGGTTGCACCCTGGAGCAGCTCCTGTCCCTCAGGGCAGCAGGGACTCCAACCTTCCCTGCTCCCACCAGGCACACTGCCATCACATGGGAAGAATCCACTTACCACCCATCACTCACCTTCCTCTGGTTCAGCAGTCATCTAGCCTGAAAGAAAAATAGAAGAAAGCTAATGAGCTATCTTGAACTTTCCTCATCCTGGAAGAGTCTGGTGACCATGAAAAAAGCCCAGCAGTGTAGGTCTCAAGAGCAGGAAGGGGAAAAGTCACTGGAGCATAACCTGACTTTTAATGCCTGGGACAAGGAAGCGTTGTCCTGGGCAGACTGTGCCTCATCTACAAACTGACCTCTGGTTTTTCAGTCTGAAAGGACTAGAGAGGTTTGCTGGCTTTGCAAGGCTGCACTGTGCTTTCTCAGGATGGTTCACCTGGCAGACATTAAAAAGCTGAGAAGAGGGAAGGACAGGTAGATTTAAACAAACCCTCCCAGAGAAGTGAAGGCAAGGCACCCATCTGCAGTCTGACCTAGGAAAAAGTTTCCTGATGAAAGGTAAACCTTTTTTTGTGTGTCCTGATTATAAGCTTTAAAAACAAAGCAAAACCATCTCACAGCTGAAGTGCTCCTTACTCCTGTTGAAAGCCAGAATTAGAAGTGCCAATAAATCAAGCTCCTTGTCTCACCTACCAAGGGTGATTTGGCTGTTGCAGTCATTATGCAAGAAATAAAGCTGAGTAAATAGCTGACCTGGCCTCTCAGACACCATCTCCCAGGTTGGTGACTCTCACGTTCATAACATCCTTGAAACAACACCTTGGGGACTGGAGTCTCATGGGAACTTTGGGAGAGTCTGGTGTTTCCATGTGTAAAATCCCTACTGTGAATCTACTCCCAGAGCAAGTGTTAACTCTTTCTGGGTCCTTTCCCTTGGGTACCTATCATTTTGTAAGCCTGGACTCCAGGCTTACCCTATAGACATCGCAGTCTCCAGACACTGCAGTAACTGGAGGTTGTCTGTATCTGTTATCTTCGTGTATTCTGACTTTATTTCCAGTGATATTATGCATGGGGAAACTGAAGATACGTGAGCATACAACAGTTATGTGTTTGAACTTAGCAGCCCCTGTGTCAGGCAAAGCACAGAAGGTACAGATTTAATTTCTTGAAGCCCCAGATTTTGTTATTATTGCTGGGTTTTAATGTTCTCTGTGGTCACATAATGGCCTAAATGTTCAAAAGTGACTAGAAACGTTTGCTACCTCATTGTTTCGGTACTCAGCTTGAAAATTCTTCATATATGCTGGTTTTCAAAAAAGCACTTGGGTCTGTCTTCAGCATTGGATCACAGAGCAATGTTTCAGTTTGAGTACCGTAACATTAATCCACCCTAAATCACCAGGAACTTCTGCACTTTGAAGATATAGCTCATCTGTTCTTCAGCCGAGGTACTTATAAAAGAAGATGCTATCTACACTGAGGCAGGTCTCTGCTGTCATTCTCATACGCTGCTCCATCCCTCAGAGGTGCAGCTTGGCAGGCTGGAAGATGGTGATGCTAAGGGCTGTCACGATAACCAGTGGTTGCATAAGCTGCTCTGTGAAAACAAAACACATACGCAGGTCAACCTGTCATTAAAAAAGAGGGAATGTGTGTAAAATCACAGAATTGCAGTCAGAAAAGCACACAGCAGAAAGGGCAAGTGCTCCTGGGGAACAGATTCAAATGGGATGGATCAGTCTCCAGCCGCTTCTTCAGGCTGTGAGCTCAGGTCTCTGGACTTGTTCCCAAAGGAGATCCCCAGATGGGTAGGGTGGGTGCAGCTCACAAACCTTTAACTATTCTGCTTTTTTTTTTCCTGGAGGTTTGAGCTACCACCTTCAGCTCAAGGATGTCTTAGTCTAACCGAGAAAGCTTAAATCGTGACCACTCAAGAGGACTGCACCTTGCCTGTACAATGAAAGCAGACAGATGTCTTCTATTAATTTCAATGTCAGCTTAGCTGAAATGGAAGTAAGAACTAAAGAACGGCTTGCAGTATTCTTTGATAGGTTTCCCCTTTGTGCATGAAGCTTGCCAATTAGCAGTGTTGCAGCTTTCACATTTTAGACAGAGATTTTCAAAGGTGTTTAATGGACTTTAGGTACCAAGCCTTTCATTCCACTGGCTGCTAGGCAATAGATCTTATTAAACCTCCCCAGTCCAGGTACAAGTAGAGAGCAAATACACATTGAAATAGAGCCTGTTGCGTTCCTTTTAGGCGACATCATGACGACAATAAATAATGGTCTTATGCTAATGAATCATTTCTTCCAGAATTAATATTTGCTCATTTTTGATTCTGTATCAAGTGTGAGTCATCATGACTAAGGCATATATGCATGTCTGTGTGCCTAAGAGACACCTGAAATAACGTGCTCCTTACAGAGGAGCTGCTGGAGTCAGGGCCAGTCCCAGTGTCTCCCCACCCTGGGGCACACCAAGACTCGCAGGATTTGATGTTGCTGCAGTTCAGAGTGACTTCATTACCTGGACACGTGAACTGCGGAAAGAGATGTGGGCTCGGGAGGTGGGTTGTTTAAAGTGCTTAGGCACTCATCTAACTCTGGTGGGGCATTCATGAGCCACTAAGTCAGGGCTGGGCACCTAGCGCTTTGCAGGGTTGAGCCCTGTCAAAACAGTGAGAAAATGCACTTGGAAATTCTCAACTGAGGTTCATAAAGACCCCAGAAATTCCTGCATGTGGGACAGAACAGCCCCTGCATTGGTACTGACTGACACTGCCTGGTTGGAGAGCAGCTCTTCAGAAAGGGCCTGGTGGACAGCAGGTTGGTCATGAGTCCTCGGTGTGCCCCTGCAGCAATGAAGGCCAACTGCAGACTGGACTGCATTTGTGAGAGTGCAACCACCAGGTCAAGGGAAGAGATTTTTTCCCTTTAATCAGCAAGTGTGTGACTGCATCTGGAGTACTTTGTCCAGTTGTGGATCCTTCCATACGTGCAAAAGTAATGATAAACTGGAACAAGTCCAGGTGAGACCACTAAGACGGTCAGGTGGTTGGAGCTCACAACATACAAGGAGAGGCTGAAGCAACTGGGTTTTTTTAATCAGAAGAAAAGAATGCGAAAGAGGTTTCTAATTAAGCTCCTTCAATACCTGAAAGAGATTACAGATAAAATGGAGTCAGACTCATCAGAGATGAAAAGACAAGAGAATGGGTACAAAAGTTACAATAGGGGAAAATTCAGTTGGACAATTAAGGAAAAATTCTTCCTCATGGGGGTGGGACCTCAGTCCCTGGAAATCTTAAAAACTCCATGGAACAAGGGCCAGAGAAACCTGATCTAAGTAGACATTAAGGCTCTCAGCCAGTTAACTGAACTGTATAAATTCATTTTGTGCTGGCACATTTAACCTACTGGGGGAGAATAAATAAAGGAAGACAGTTCTCCAACAAAAAGTGTATGGAGTCAACCCCTCATCCAGACCCTCACAGATGTGCCTCCGCATAATGCCACAGACATCAGGGAGTCTGTTCGCTTCAGGGGACCCATGGTAACACCATCCCAATTCCCAGCTGTATTAATGAGCACGCACAGCTTTCCAAAAGAAACTCTTTGATTAGGTTACAAGTCTAAGATAAATTTGTGCTGTTACATACTTCAGGTACAGGATGCTGGATGCACCCAGTGCTCGTTCTTCAGACTGGAAGCATGTTTACTCTTAAGGACATTATAGGTTTCAACTATAAAAACTTGTTTCCCATTTTAACTTTCTATCCTTGACAATCGAGATTGGTAACTGCTTCAGTGCAATCTTTCTCATATATCTGCCACTGTTGGGAGTCCTCAGAGGCACTTAATTTCTCAAGTGACTGATTTTCTTGCTTAAAGTATACAAAGGTATTAGATATGTCATTAAAATAATTTAAAAGCAGGAACACATGTGCCTTATAGACGTTACTAGGTAGGGCATTCTTTGGAGAATCAGCCACCCAAAGTCTGCTGCACAATATTTCTTCCTGCTAAAGTGCATATCAGACACATGGAGGCAGGAGCGATGGATGGTGTGCTTTCTACATAGGAAGAGTGAGTGCACGTCTGCATGGCCTTATAACATGGCCATCATAGCTTCATGTTTTGAGAGTATTTACGGTGTACCGTTAAAGCAAGCCATTTAGCAACCACTCTGTTCGGAAGCATTGGGCAGGTGCTGACAAGGTGATGCCAGGATGCCTGGTCCATTCACCCAGGTATTCTCCATCAACCAGGGAAAGCAGACTGCCTCCCCCAGTCCTCCTGAGCACAGGAACAGCTTTGATTCTCATGGCATGGTTTTTGGGTTTTGGTTCTGCTCCAGATAGAGAGGTCAAGTGCAGGGTGGCCCAGCTGTTACCCTGGACAGCCCCAAACACATTACTTGCATGCCTCATTATCTCTTTTACCATTTCTTGACCCTCCTTTTCATGGCCTTTGACCTTTCCTTTCTCCACTCCAATCTTCTCCCAGGTAAACAAGTTGCCTCTCATTACTTTTTTCTCCATTGGCTCCAGTTCTGCTACATGACTGTCCGAATCTGATATTTCTGATAACATTACCTAAGTCATCCTGACCTTATGTGGTATTACTGATGAGGTTACCTAGGTACCTAGTAAGACTATACTCCCTAAGGTAGACTTAAGCATGCATGAAAAACAAGTGGGCAAATATTCATCCAAGACTTGCAATCACCCACATGTAGGTAGGATACAAAGGAGTTTAAAACTTGTGCTTTATTTGGTTCCTGATGGCTTCATAACCGGTGACTGAATGGCTTCTTACTTAGTGAATGCAAACAATGTGACTAATCACATAGGTTTAATCACATGTTGAATTATTTCCTAGACTGGGGTTTAATTCTTCATTACAGTACTCAGAAATACTTGAGCAAGATATGTTACAACCTCAGTGGCCAAGAGAAAAAAAACCTTGCATATTTAAGTTTTTCTGGAGCATGACCTCCTTCAGTGGGCAGTGGAAATACAACACACCTCACAGAGTAGAGAAAATTCTGCGATAAATCACAGAATAAAGGAGCACGGACAATGATTTAAATTAATTTGAATATTAATTGCTTCTATCTTCACCCAGAAGTACACATTCAATTAGTAACAATGGTGTACACAGCATAATGAGTTCATCCCACCAGTTTATGGCGAACACTTAGAAAAGGTACTTTATGTGCTGTGGTGCCATGGGGAGAAGCTCTTCCTTGGCATGAGGACCTCGAGGATGCCCCTGCAGATCTGTTTGTTTTTTGTGCTGTAGATGATGAGGTTCAGCACAGGGGAAACCAGCAGGTAGATGTTGGCCAGGAGGACATGAATGAGAGGGGAAGCATGTCATAATATATGGCAAAACAATGATCAAAGGGTCTAGTACCACTATGAGGATGACCACAGCTAACCCGTACATGCTATTGAATGTGGTGTCTGCGCATACCAGCTTGATCGGGTCCTGATGCAGGCAGTAGGCGTGGGAGAGCACATGGGACTGGCAGAAGGGCAACCTTCTCAGCAAGAAGAGTGATGGCAGCACTCCTAAGAGGCATCTGCACAGGGCAGCCAGCCCAATCTTGCCTATCCTCGCACTGGTGAGGATGGAGGAGTATCTCAGCAGGTAGCAGATGGCCACATAGCGATGAAAGGCCATGGCCAGAAGTACTGAGGACTCCATGAAAGAGAAGGAATGAACAAAATAAAGCTGAGCAAAACAGGCATCAAAACTGATTTCCCTGTAGTTGACCCAGAAAACACTCATCGCAGTTGGCGTTGTAGACATAGACAAACCCAAACTGGTGATGGCCAGCATGGATAGGAATTGGCACATGGGCTCATGGGGGCTCGGATCGGTCCCAATGACAAAGAGGATTGTGCAGTTCCCCGCAAGGGACGCAATGTAAATGCAAGTGAAAGGGATGGAGAGCCAGTTGTGGGAAACCTCCAGCCCCGGGATGCCTGCCAGGATGAACATGCAACAGGAGGAGCTGGAGCTGTTGACAACCACATGATGGACCAGGGAGCATCTACACTGAAATAAAAAAACCTCAAAAAATAAGTGTACTGCCCACAAACCAGAAAACAGACATACGCATACTTATATATGCAGATGATACAAATTTCATAAATTACCCAGGCTCATAGCAGTGGTTAATGAATGTGCTGCTGATTATTTTTCCCTTTTCATTGATGACTATGGGATAAAATATTAATGAATGAGAGAAAAATGTAGACAAAAGCATCAAGGAGTTTTGAAATTTATCAACTACCTCAATATGTTAGAAGTTCCCAACAGCAATGTTTGTTTTTAAATACTGCTGGTTTAAAGTCATGAATTGTGATTAGGTCACGCATGTCCATCCAGCAGTGAGTTAGATTTTTGCACCCCCTGTGATCCAGATTTTTGTCTTGGGAAGGTGGGTTACAGTACTGGCGTCTTTTAATTTTTTTGATGGTAAATATAACTTGTTATCCAACAAAACCTGTAATTGTTCATCCAATAGATAAGAATTAAATAACATCTTGAAAAAAATTGAATTATAAATTTAATGCAAATTTCACCTGAGGTATCAGCAGAAGGAAAGAGCTTTCAGAGAAAGAGAGCTGCAGGAATAAATCTTGTGGCAATGCAGAGTCCCCCACGTATGACATGCGGAATAGCCTGAACAAAGCAGCTGGTGCTTGTGTGTGAGGCAGGGAACTGGAGACGTGATGCTTGCTGCTTAATCTCTCACGAATGGAAACCCTTGAATCCCTGCACAACAACAGAGTCACTGCTACAAATGAGAGATCTTTCCAGGGAAATGGAGGTCCAGAAACTTCAGGAAGGGCGCTGATAATGAACATTATATAAGATCAAACCTTGCAGAGTTATATAGAGTAGAGTAGACTATTTCAGTTGGAAGGGACCTACAACGATCATCTAGTCCGTATCAAAGGAGAGAGTTTTTCCTTTTTCTCTGAGGAAACAAGTCTCTCACTGAAGGACTTATTTAGTTTAGACTACGTGACTGGCAAAAGAAAAGCTGAATTGATCTAAAAATTGTCCACCAGTTGGTGCATGGTTGACAGTGATGACTTTTCAATATAACCCACAAGCACAACGTGACCCAGTGACTGGAAACTGAAGTTACACAGAAATTGGATGAAATGAGACACTGCTAGTTTGCAAATCTGAAAATAAGAAAGGACAGATGACAAATTCTTCATCTTTTGGAACTGTAAAGCTAAGAGCAGAAATTCTTCTGAATTTGCCTGAAGCCCATACGATGGGCTTGATGAGTAAATTGGTTATGAAATTCGTCTGGAAGTGTGATGCAGGATGTCAGAACAAATCATCACAGTGATCCTTTCTAGATCTAATATTTTCTAACGCTCCCATAACTAGGGAAAAAACCCCACATGTATTAACATATTAATTAGAACAGAGAGAAGGGATTAAACACTATTTCCTTACTTCGCCCTTGAGTACCATATAGCGAAACCTCTAAGCATCAAGATCAGGCTCTGCAAGTGCTGCCTGAGGTATGAAACCTCATGGCAACGTTCCTGCCCTTTGCATTTTGGAAACTTACCAAATTCTCCTGCGGCTGAGGCTCAGTTTTGACTGTGGTGAGAAAGCCCAAGCCAGACTCGCCAAGTCCACAAACAGCTGCTTATGAGGTCTCTGAAGCCCCCCAGGGACCTTGAATAAAGGGACCCAGGGGAACAGACAAACAATAGGGAATCGGAGTCAAATCTGCCTTCATTTCACAAGCATTGGGGATCAAGTCCCCCCTGTGCAAGGAGCTGTACAGACACACGCTAGAGAAACCTTCTCTGCGTTGCACTCAGGCAACACAAGGTAGCATTGGGTCTAAATAAGAAATAAGTCTCTTGAGCCCTGGCTTTGCCTGTGCATGCATGGAAGGATTGCTGCAGTCTGCTGGGTGATGCCAAGCAGCAGGCTCACAACCTGCTGGGGGCCGGGAGCTGAAGCCTGGGGCGGGCAGAGCTATGACTAGTCCCACCTGCTCTTGGCTTTGCATGGCATTTCAAGTTCATTCTTGTGTTGTGGCCAGATGAGACCGGTGTATTTATCTGCTCTGATCACCTGCAAGCCAGCTGCAAGCCAGCTGCGTGAGTGGTATTGTTCCACACAATTGTGTTATCTGCTGTTTGCTGCCAAGCAGAGGTGTGCTGTGGTGTGGGTAGCAGTAACGCAGGCACCCTTAATCTGTTTCCCCCATTTTGTATCTTACCCACTCTGCAGCATGCGTCCATTGCTCATTTGAAAGAAGCCCATGCCCACACTGGTTTTATGTGGTGGTAGCTGGACCCTCCAAGGGCAGCAGTCGCCCCATGTTCGTTCGTGCAGTGACCCAGCACTTGGTCCCAACTCTGCTGGAGGAAATATTCTGGGCAAAGAGTCTGCAAAATGCACTGTGAAATGTCATCCAGACCCTGGCTGGTCCTCTCACAGGCTGTCACAAGCTTGCACATGGATCCTGCTTTTTTTGGCTCTTATTACAAAGGTTCTTCCTCTAATGTGTTCACAAGGGGAGAAAGTGTCACATTTGTAATGGGATGGATAGCAAATGTAACGTTGTCTTCTGTGGCCCCACAGTCCCCACCACCTTGCTTGCCCTTTCTTCCTCCTGTGTCAAGGTCTCTTTGCTGAAGCTCTGGTTATGGGAACAGATTTTCTTATAATAGCTCGAATGACCAAAATGGGGTAACCCTTTCTTCAGTGAGGTCTGCACAGCGTGCTGCGTGCTGACCGGAGACCCATTCCACCCTGCACAACTCGAGGTTCCCAGCATCTGAAAGGATGTAAGATTATCTATGCTGTTCTCTCTTTATAGTGTTAGCTCTAATAAATAGCATTTTAAATGATGCTTTACAGGGTCTGAGTGCCTTTCTGGCACTGGGATCACCAGAGATGAGCAGCTCCTGGTGCAAAACTCCTCCCTGCAAGGTGAGAGGATGCAGCAGCAAGGAGGCTGTTTCACCATGGTTGTCCAGGGTGAGATGGCAGCAAAGGACTCCCACCTTTCAAACTCCATGGACTCTCCTAGCCCGATGTCCTGTCTCCTTGCCACACACTTGGTGATGCTCCATGGGGCTGGACCCTGCTCCAGGCTCCAGGCAGCTTCTCTCTCACTGTCCTCAGTTTGGGATGGGAGGTGGTGTGGTTGCAGACTGGTCTGCTCCTCCTCGGGCAAGTGCTCCTCTGTGCTTGTTGGGGAAAGCTCGAAGGTCTGGTCAGCCAATGCTGTGACCTGGGCAGTGTTCAGGAAAGGAATAAGCACACGGCAAGCACAGGGGGATCATTTCTCTGCTAACCTCTATTGATCTGAGGCTCCGGCACTTCCTGAACCAAGAGCAGTGTTTTGTGTTGAATATTCCTTAATGGATTTTTTTTTTCCTGTGGATTTGTCTTACTGCTCGGTTGAGCCCCTGCAGACTTCTGGCGTTTGCAGTTCACTCTAACAAAATGTTCCAAAGCTTAATCCTGTTGAGTGAAAAACACCTCCTGTAATTGGTTTTAAATTTGCCACCTGCTATTTTATTTAATGTGTCTTAGTTCTTGTATTAAAAGAGACAGCGAGCAATGACAGCTGAATGTCCTCTTCAAGTCACTCAAGATTTTACAGAGCCCTTCCCCACCCCTTCAGTCATCCCTCTTCCAGACTGGAGAGTCCTGGTTCACCCAGCTCTTCCTTGCATGGAAATTATTTTAGGCCTTTGGTTGTTTTTGTTGCCTCTTCCCAAAATCCTTCTAGTCCCCGCGAGGGTATGTGGAAGGTGAGGGCATCTGCTTCATTGAGGTTGTCAGATCAAGAACTTTGCAGCTCGAAGGGAAGAGTAAGTAACAGGGAAAGACAGAAAACACACAGAGAAACAAACCTGATAGATAATGGAGACAATAGCAAAACTCTTCAGCCAGTAGTTGATGGGCCATTAAGAAACTCCAAGCTCAGCTTTGGAGAGGGTCAGCCTGGCCTTTGTGACTGATAAGAAGTGGGAAATGATGGATGAGAGGATTCGGGATATCTGAGGGTCCTGTGGGACTGTGCAAAACTGATAAAGGAACCCTCAGGGGAAGGGTCAAAGGTGGGAAAGGGGTGCTGGGGAGGACAGGGGTGGGGGGAAATCAAAGGGATGGGGTACAAAAGGGGCTGACTGCAGCCGCACAGAGGTCAAACACTGGAGCAGACTGCAGGATCCGGCCCGCCCCGTGTTTCGGCACTGCAGACCAGAGGTGGTGTGCGGCAGCAGTCTGACGGCAGTGGTCACAGCTCGGTGGCACCTGAGACCTGTTCAGCAGGCAGCCGGCACCCACAGGCGTCAGTGACTCCCTGCTGTGGAGCACGTTGATATGCTGTTTCACGTACACTACACCGCGGCAGCAGTCTGACGGCAGTGGTCACAGCTCAGTGGCACCTGAGACCTGTTCAGCAGGCAGCTGGCACCCACAGGCGTCAGTGACTCCCTGCTGTGAGCAATAACGTATTGAAGGCTACATAGGACCATGGAAAATGAGGTATGGGTCAGAGCAAGTCCTGCAAGCTCACTGTTTTCTGTCTGAGCACGTTGAGAGGATATGCTGTTTCACGTACACCGTCTCCTCCATGCTGCTGGTCTCCAGTCCTGGTGTGGGCACAATGTTCCTCAGCCTGTTCACATTTTCCTGGACAACCCATGCATGCAGCTTCCACCTGCACTAAACCCCACCATTTCTGGGATGAAAACCAATCAGATCTGGGAGAAATTGCTGGGAATACTTAAAATGCTACTCCTTAATATACTGTTAACATACTCTTAACATACTATTCCTGAAATAATTCCTTGACCATTCCCTTCATTGTTAAAAGCCACACGTAAGCCCTGGGCCCCCATCCAAAGACACTTTCAATATTGTTTTTCAGTGGACCTTGGCTTACAGTCATATAGGGAAACAGGCAGAAACTACATTTGCTATATACCAGAAAACTTTCTAGACTGGTCGTTAACCCATATGCTCTCTCTGACCATTAACATACACTGTATTGAACCCAGCAGCTTCTTTTTCTCCAAAGCATCTTCCAAAAAGTTATTCAGTCAAATTCTAAAAAACTCAAAAGCTGGAGAATTCAGCGTGTTCCTAATGCTTCCACTAACTTCTTCCAGTGGTTAAATATCACCACTGCAGAACGTGCACCTGCTTACGTGGACTCCGAAGAAAACTGCTTTTTGACCTCCGCCCTGGCACTCTTTCATTATGCTGGAAACGTGGAGAAAGCCAACTCATCCAGTGAAATCCCTCCCGGTGGGGTTGCTTTTGAACTCTGCAGAGAAAGCACTGAGCTGTTGTGCCGATCTCCGCAGCATGTGTATAAATACAGAGTTAAATTAACGTGGCTGCTGGGGTTTGGGAGCCACAGCGATGCGAATGAGAAAAGCGTTTGGGTTTAGCATGATGCATTGCATGAAAAAACATCTTGTCCCTACATCTTGTCCCTTGTGCAGAGGAATGAGTGAACCTTATGACTGAAACTAGACAAAAAAATCAGATTCCCATTCCCCTGAGCCCTCGCATCCTTGCTTCATGCGTCTTTCTGCCTGAGAGCAACTTCTGCACAGCACAGATGGAAGAAATCAGACAGCTTGGGTACCGTGGCAAGTCTAGCCTTGACAAAAGCTAGCTCACCCGAGCTGACTGCCTGAGTGCTCCCAGCTTCTCGGGAGACACTCTCTGCCTGCAGTGAACTCTGCGCTGTCACAAAATGCCAAATGCTAGCTGGAAGGCTGTTCAGCCATGCCTGTGCTAAGCTGCAGTGACAGCTGTGCTGGTGCTGTAAACACACCTGCAGACCTCCAGCCTCGCAGGGCACATGTCCTGTGGACACGCTTGCATGACATCTGCAGCACAGCACAGAGCAGGGAGCTTGCGTCTGCTCACCTTGTGTCCTGCGAGAGGCCATGCAGATCTTCCCTTCGTTTCCCCAGGCTGCCTTCGGCATCAGGTATGCAGCAGGAGGCTGAGGATTGGCTGGATGCTGGAGGAGGTGCTGAGCCTCCTTGGGGTCCCTGTCACTGGGTGTAGATACACGTGCAGATTACAGAAGCCCACCTGTGGTGCCCAAAAAGTGCCCTGGGTGCCTAAGCTGCAGCTGGAAGAGATCTAGTGGAGATCCGCACAGGCGTTAGTGCCTGGACAGCAGCTCAGCTCCCCAGATGCCAGGGATTTTGGTTGAGTCGAGGTGTTTTGCAGGCTGAAGGAACAGAGGTAGACAGGGTGGCTTTGAGGCTGCCAGTGATCAGAATGGAGCCTCTGCTGGGCACCCCTTTGAGCATTTGAAGCACATTGCGCAGGTGAGATGCCAGGCAGGTCTGTGCCTGCTGCAGCAGTGGGGCAGTTTGGGACCTGGAAGTCTCTTTTGGGTAGCTATTATGCTTAGGAACTTTTTCACCTTAATCTGTTACCATCTCACCAAGACAGGAAGGATATTAGCATCTTATATGCATTCTTTAGCACAGAGGACATCTCTCTATTAAAAACACAGCATCAACCACATCACTCTTCTGGCATGGGGTAACTGCCTCCTTTATAGTTATGGGGGAGAAATAAGTATTGCTGAGGGATTGTTTGTCCCATCCTAAGATGCATAGCACAGACCAGGTAAGCTCCTGGCAGTGTCTGACTCCCCACTGGATAAGGAAGGTGACTATATGCAACTAGATGGATATCTTTTAGAGGCTTACGGCATTTGGCCCCGAACAAGTGAGTTTTTCCCAAAACCTTTTTTTCCATTTTGTGCTCTGATTGTTATTTCTAGCATAATTTATTGACAGGAAAATGAGAGTACAGCACCTGCCACGCTATGATGCAGAAGCCTCACAAGCTGGCTCTTTCATCCCAAGCACAGTTAATAGACGTCGATGGATCTATGCATCATGAATGAGTTTGTTCCTGTTTTCAGCCTGTTTGTTCAAATCAGTGATGTTCACAATCTGCCCAAGGTGCATTCAGCTGTGACTGGGTAAGTAGTTCCCCAGTGTAACCCAGGAGAAGAGCCACTCTAAAAAGCAGAAGCTGGGAAGCGGGCCACAGCAGAGTTGGACTCTCAGTGTCCAGGACTAGGGAAACCTCCAGGAAAATCCCAGATGGCACCTGGCACAAGGGAAAAAAAAAAATCTCAAAAACAGGGCACATTCACATTTTCGCCAGGCTTTTCTTTTTAATCACATTCCTGTTTTGGAAATCAAGACCTTCACTTTTGTTGGGCTGGAATTCATACCCTTCAAGGTTGCTCTGTGACCCAAACTGAATTGGGTAGTCACAGAGCATATTGCTCCTCCTGGAGTAATGAATGCCGGTTGTTTTTCATATGGGATACTAAGATTTGGGCCATATTCAATAACCTGAATGCTCAGTGTAATTTGCTCTGACAGCCAGACTGGGGGCTGCTAGCGCTAGCAAGGGAGAAGTTTCCCTGCTACATGTTATATCTGTCAAGAAACGGGCAGTGCTGAAGCAAACTGATCTGATGAGAAAATAGAAGAGAGATTGGATAGGAAGATCATGTCTAAGATAGCAGGGTGAATTTTCTGAAGCGCTTCCTTGGGTATAGAAAACCTGCTTTTGACCACTTTCAAATTCAATGCTTAACTGCTATTTTTGCCTCTCCTTCCAGGTGCAATGACATATCCAGCTGAAGGATGATCTGTGTCCAAGTAGTCAGCATGATGTGGGATTTCATTATCCAACTTATCTCGTAATTACCCCAAATTCTGGGAAATAAACCCTTATGGGACCCCAATGACATTTATTGCTGACCTCTGCAGTGCCCCTGACACTGACAGTCATCAGATCAAGGTGACTCACCCACTAGAAAAGGATAACTTCCACATCAGTAATTATTTCATCTTCATTCATCAGAAGGACACAGTTTTGCTGTTGGGAGCAATGGATTCAGTATTAGAAAATGGTCATGTATAATTTTTTGAAAAGCTAATGGCTTTAATGCTGGGCCATTTTTACCTCCAGCAAACAACAACCATTAATGACGAGTTTTTCTGAAAAATGTGGTTTTATCAGATGTTAGCTGGCTGACCCTGCCTTTTGTTTCAGAAGAGAGATAATTTCTTTTATTAGCCCAAAGGATGCAGTTGGAAGATGAAGCTTGCAGAATAGCCTTCTTTCTATAAAATGTGCTGATGTAAATAACAGCCTCTGATCCACTTAGCTACTACCCCTCTCTGCTTTATCATTTGTGCTTTTAGGAGTCCTCATGGCTTCACACAGAGAGGGGTCAGAAGTGGAAAGCTGCTGCATAGGGGTTTCTGATGGGAAACTGTGTGCATCCAGTAATAACACACAATATTACTGTAATAAATTTCTGCTCAAAGTCAGTCAGGTCCTCAGACTGAGCCTGGATGAGAGACTCACGGGGTGCAAAGTCTGGCTTAAATCCAGGATGTTCAAGAAAAACAAACAAATACACCTTTATGTTTAATAGCTGAGAAATCCAATCTGCCTATGCGATTTGCTGACGAAAATACAGGAAGGCCAAGAGTGATGGTGGGTCTCTACCAAGACCCAAGTATTTATTATTACTGAAATAATACCGAGGAGTTCAAACCCCCATATCACTGCTTAGTGAAGATCAATGTATCACTAGGCAGAAGATGCTATCCTATATGTAGATAAGGAATATCAAAATACACATACAACAAATGAGATGCACGGGACAGTGGTAGAAAATATATATCTAACGTGAAATTTTTGATGGAAACCTGAAAAGTAGGAATGGAAGGAACCTCAAGAGATCTTGTAGTCCATCTGCCACCCTAAAAGACAACAGCTTACCCAAACCAACCCAGAAGGGTATTTAGTAAATCTTTCTAACATTCCTGGATGGCACCTCCATACCTCTCCAAAAAATCTGAAGCGTGAAAGGAGTCCTCGTGTTTCATATTCTGTGGACTTTCAATTATTTTATTGCTCTCCTTTTGCTAATGGGTCTTTGTGTTCCTTTACAGAAGGTGCCCCCACCTGTGGGTTTGGTGCTGAGAAGAATGGGAAGGTTACTCCGTGTGCCCTGGGTACAACACTCCTACTCATACTTTCTGACATGGTCTTCACTTCAGGTTTTATTTTCTTGTTTATTTTAGCAAACTGTGACATTGTTGACTAATGTTTGCCTTGCCATCTCTGGTACTTCCCAATGCTTTGTTGCAGAGGTGCTGCCTACTCTATTTCTATTTTCAAAAATAACATAAAAACCCCTATAGATTAATATTACTGCCAGACTAACCAGTTTGATACCAGTGTTTCCTGACATAAATCCTCCCATTCCTACCAGCCCAACGGTGTGAATTCCATTTCCAGCTTCACATCCAGCATGTCAGGACAGTTCTGAATTTCAGCCTTCTCCCTGTTGTACTTTCAGTCCTTCCGCCTTGTTCTCACTGACAAATTAATAAGCAGTCTCCCTATCCAACCACCAGAAGGATGCTGGAGTTACACCAAAAATTTTAAATAGTCAGGCAGAATAATAAAGATGATGTCACTCTGGTACATTCATATGGAATACACTGATTAAAGGCCAGATCTTTTAAGCAAGATCAGATCTATGTACCCAAAATGACATGACAACAACTACATTCAGACCCAAAGAAACCTCTATTTTCTTAAAAGCTCATTAATGAAAAACGTGAGTAACTGCAGAAATAAGACAGCTTTCTTCAAATCCATGTCCGCTTCATCTTTGACAATGAATAATTGATAACTTTTCTTTGAAAAAGTCTTTTTTCCAATGAGTTTTGCCTTCACTTTGTGGTAGTTTCATTTAGATCATTCTCCCCTTTCTTGTTTCTGAATACGTTATGTGAAATGTGTCAAAAGCATAATTACAGTCAAGGCAGATTTAATTTTCTGTTTCTTCTCCGTCAGCCAAGGCATGTTACCCTGTCTAAAGGAAAAATTAGATTGCTTTGTCACAATTTGTTCCTAAGAAATTCATGGTCACTGCTACTTATTTCCTTGATATGTCATGCGTGGTCCATAAATATTTGGTTTGTCTGTTTCAGTATTTTTCAGGAAATAAATGTTAATCCGACTGGTTTCTAATTCCCTATCGCTTCTTTACCCTTTTCCACCTTTCTGAAGTCAGGCCCTAGGGTTACCTTCTTCCAGTCTGGTTTTCTTTCTCATTTGCCTTTCGTTCACTCTCAAAGATATCTGCCAACAACCTTTGGACTGCTCCTGCCCGCTCTCTAAGTACTCTAAGGGGAATGTCACCCTGCCCTTACCCTGCCCTTGTAATTTAAAGCCATCTATTGTCTTAACTTTTTAAATTTTTTTTTCCCCTGTTTCCCCTGATTTCTTTCTTTGCTGCTGATGTTAGACTGTTTCAGGGAAAAATAATTTATAATAAAAAAAAAAAGTCATGCATGTTCATATCATTAATCATTCAATATGCTTAAAAATTAATATGCTTCCCTAGCATTTCAATAACAAAGCAATTCTTACATTAATCTATGTGTCTAACTAAAAGCAAATTGCTTTTTGCCTTCCCCTTCCTTTCTGTTTTTGCTTTATATGCTCTTGCTATTTCTTTCTGTAAATCATTACTAGTTTGACCAAGCTTAAAAGCTCGTATTTTTTTCTCATGCTAGGGATCACTGCAAAGGTGGTGATTTATGCATGATGATTTTTAGTGCCCTTCTTGCTTATTCATTCTACTCATGGGGTTTGAAAAAATGCTCTTTTTATCGCATCTTTAATAAACAGCATAGCTTCCTGAAAAATACTCTCCTAGACGTTTTCCTCATGAGATATCACTCTCTCAGTTTTACCAAGACCACTTTGCTGAAGTCTAGTTCTTTCAACTACAAGAAACAAACAAACAAACAAAAAAAAGCAAATAAAAACCCTACAGAATAAAGATCTTTTAAAAGTTGTAGTTCTGTTCATTGCTGTTCAGTTCTGTTCAAAAGTTGTAGTTCAGTTCTACGGACAGCAGCTCAGGGACCCCACTACAGTGGGTCTCTCTGGAAGCTGCTCCCAACCCTCGGTCTCTCCTATACCCGTCTCCCAGACCCCTGGTCCCTCTGATCCAGACCTCAGACCCCAGACCCCAAACCCCAGACCCCTCACTCTTCCTGCTCTCTGCTTTGGCCAGACGTTCACTGGTGGATTGCACACATCTGCAAACACACACATTCCTTTAATAATTCCTTAATAATGCCCAATAATTCCTGCTGTCAGCCCTTCCACTAAACATCCTGTGATAAATCCTGTACAGTTCCATAATTCGCTTGTTCAATCCTCAAATTCTCCCGCAGGCACCCCACAAAAATCCTATACCCATTTAGGCAATAATCCAGGAATTTGCATAGCGTCCTGGAGAGAGTTTCTTCTGATAAATTGCTCTAGTTTCCAAACAGGGACAATGGCTGAACCGTTCACCTCTGGTGGTCTGAGGAGCAGTAGATGTAAAGGAATGAGCCTGGCTGGTTTTCTCCACCTTGTCACTGCCCCTCTGATCTCTGTCTGGCCTTTGTGGTCACTTGAGCAGACATTGTCAGTGATCCTTGCACGTGGACTCAGCCAGCAGAGCCCCTAATCAATCAGAGGGTATCATTAACATAGGAAGCATTTTCACCCAGAGGATGCACAGTGGGAAGATGTGCGCATTTAAGATGTTGACTTGGCCCATGGCACACAGGCATGTCCTACCAGGTCTCACCCCACAGCTGTGACCTGTCCCTGCCCCATACAGGGATACGCAGGCAAGAGGACTATAAGGATGCCCCTGCAGATCTGTTTAGATTTTATGCTGGAGATGATGGGGTTCAGCATGGGAAGGACCAGCAGGTGGACATTGTCCATGAAGACATGAATGAGAGGGCAAACATGCTGGCCATACTGGTGAACCATGGACAAGCCAACCATGGGGATGTACATGATCAGGTCTGCCAGGATACGGGCCAGGCAGTTGTTCAAAGCTTGAGATGTTCCCTCTGGGATGCGATGCTCAGAATGGCCCTAGCAATCAGTATACATGACACAAAGATGAGGATGAGGACCAATGTCAGAAAGAGACTGGCTAAAGTGAAGCCATACCAGTTATTAAACGTGATGTCTGCACACACCAGCTTGATCAGGTCTTGATGCAGACAGTAGGCGTGGGAGGGCACATGAGACTGGCAGAAGGGAAATCCTTTTAATATCACAAATGGAGGAACAGTTGGTAAGGCACACCTGCACAGGGCAGCCAGCCCAATCCTGCCTATCCTGGCACTGGTGAGCATGGAGGAGTATCTCAGCAGGTTAGTAGACGGCCACATAGTGATCAAAGGCCATGGCCAGAAGCACCGAGGACTCCAAGAATGAGGATGAATGAGTTAAAAAAGATTGAGCAAAACAAATATCAAGAGTAACCTGCCTGGCATCAAACCAGAACACACTCATCACAGTTGGCATTGTAGACAGACACAAACCCAAACTGGTGGTGGCCAGCATGAACAGGTATTGGTACATGGGCTCATGGAGGCTCGGATCAGTCCTGGTAACAAACAGGATTGTGATGTTCCCCAGAAGTGACACAACACAAATGAAAGTGAAGGGAAGAGGGCCAGATGCTGACAGTTTCCAGCCCTCAGATGCCTGTAAGGATAAATGTGACTGATGTAGAGGTGGACTTCTTGAGAGACATGATGTACCAGACATGGCCTGCAGTGAAAAAGAAACATCAAAGAAATCGAAGTAGCAAGTCTAAGAGGACATAGTAAACACATGTAAATGTGACAGATGTGAAGCCAAAGCTGAAAGAACACATATCAAATAGGGACATGGACCAGATGCCACAAACCAGGTCCTGGAGAGCCCAGCAGATGGGTGTTCAGTTATCTTAAGGTAAGGTCATACAAAGAAGACATCTATAAAGGAGCTCATTTTGGGGTTCTCCTTCTCTGCATCACATGAGCTGCAGCATTGTAATATAGTTTTCGAAAAGTGTATGCTGCTTATAAAAATAGTTCTGTGCATACTAAATATGGGAGATTTGAAAAATGTACCTGTGTCATATCACTATTTTACAAAAACCTTAGTTCAGTGATTGGCACCAAAGAGCTCTTGCAGTTTTCTTGCTCTAAGCATTTGGACAAAGACTATGATCTTGGCAGTAGGTCTACAGTTGGGTGTGAAAAGTTCCCTTTTACACATTGGTCCAGTGGCAGGGAGCAGCCCTTGGAGTCCCTGGGGAGCACCGGCAGCACCCACAGAGTTTCCTGCCAGCACAGCTGACCCTTCCTTCATCCCCCCTCCTTTGGCCAGCACTTGCTGCAGAGCCAGGCAGAGCAACGGGCATCTCTGTGCTGACTGCCCAGGGTGCTGGATAAGGTCCTCTGGTGGAGGGCTCACGGGAGAGTTATTTTCCCCCTGTGCCTTGCATGTAGGCTGTGAGAAGAGGGCTCCTTTGGTCAGAGGCCAGCCCCTCCAGCAATCTCTCTGACCAGGAGCCCTACAGACAAATGTCCACATGTAAAGCTGGTGGCATTCCTGGTCTCCAAGCTGCCCTTGCAGTGGAAAGGGCACTGCCAGCCACTCAGCATGCAAGTGCTTATCCGCGGGTTGATGCTCAGGACTGGAAGCCTCTTCTGTGCTGGGGCTCCTCATTTACAGCTCTGTGGGGTCTCGCTGTGCACTGGGCTCCTCCAAGCCTTGTTCTGCCTCTACGCCCCAGCTTGAGCATCTGGCTTCTCTACGAGACATGCAGAAAGCTTTGTGTGCCCCAAAGCATGGCTTTCTTCTACGAATAGAAGTTGGTCTAGGTGATAATTGTAGGTCCCTTCCAACTGAAATATTCTATTCTATTCTATATTAGGAGGACAAAAAGAGATGTTATGAACTTGTAGCAGACCATCATAGCTAGAGCTACAACAGTATCTTGTCAGCTCTACTGGTTACCTTCTCTGTTGGCTGGAGAGCAAAAGGAGTCAAACATCCCCTGCTGGCTGATGTCCCCCCTCTGCTTTTCAGCTCTTGCAGTTAGCTCCTGAAACCCAGGAACCACATCCAACACAGAGCCCTCCTTCCAGGTGATCTTGGCTTGTATGTAACCACAGGGGGGACCTCTCAGGCTGCAGCAATCAGTTACATACATGCATCCAAAACTCCATAAAAACAAGAAGAAACAAACCCGCAGCCAGCTTGAAAGCATCCTGTGACACAGCGAGAGCAGACGGGAAAGTGGGGTGATGCTGCTGTGCTCTCGGACTGAGGGGAGTCTGGGCTCCTCATGCCCTGGACCAAGGCACTGGGTAGTACAGGCAATTTACCTTACCCTGTGTAAGAAATGATGGTCCAGAAGAGCTGTGTGGAAAAGAGGAGATTCCCAGCCTGAAGATGCAGCAGCAGCAGCAAAGGGTCATGACTGGAGCATGTCAGGCAACAGCTCATGGGGCTGCATGAGACATAGGGAGGGCTCCTGCATGTGCTTTCAAGACAACAGAGCCAGGTCCCCAAGTGATGGTCTGGCTTGGCATGAGCCCAGCCGGGAGATTGCATCGCTCTCGTTAGTGGCTTCATGCTGAGCAGAGGGACACGCTGCTACCACCCTGTGAATGCTGCAGTTCAGCAGCCACGGGGCCAGTGTGCTTCTGCCACCTCCCCACGCACCTGCAATCCATGCAACTCATCCTTGGATGGCCCAGACAGACTGGATGAGCTGGCAAAGGAGAGGGCATGAAAATGGACTTTTAAAAAATTTTTTTAAAGGCAATGACTTGTGAAAAGCCTGAATACGTTTTATTGAAACAGGTGTCAGTGCTGGAAAAATCAGAGATGTTGTTAAAAATGTGTTAATGTGTTAAATGTCTCACTCCAAGGGACTGTGGTCTGACTAGGTTGTTGGACCACAGGCCCCCAGACCTCCCTTCCCAACCTACGTGCTTCTTTGACGTTAAGATCCTGGTGCTCTGCTCCTGCGAGGAAGGAGGGTCGCTGCTGGAGGGGGCTGGCAGGGAGCTGCTGGTGAAGGATCTGCTCCCTGAGCAGACCTGGAGGTATTTACAAGCTCTTCCAAGGAGTCCCTGAAGGGCTGTAGAGTAGGAAGGAGATGCAAGTCCAAGTCCTCTCTGTAGTGTGATGAAGGAGACCACAGCTGAACCCCTTCCTGAACCCAGTGAGCTCCAACCCACATGATAACATTGCCCAGGGTGTTTTCAGAGGGTTTTGGAATTGTCAGCCCAGCATGCCCACAGTATCCAGGGTGATCCAAATTCACACATGGTGGCAGAGGAAACATCACCCAGGTCTTTCCCTAATTCATCTTGGTCCTTGGGAATACAGAAAGAAAATGAATGTTATTCATCGCATGGAGGGGCACTTTGTAAGGTGTGTGTCCCACCTGAAGGGTACCCACCAAGCACACAGCCTGGAACAGAGCCAGGGGAAAGCCAGTGGCTGTGAAACTAAAGAAACAGCCAAGCTATTCCACGGACTCTTTTAGCTGAAAGATGCTGTCAGCCATAGCGAACCATGATGAGATCGGTGCGGGAACAGCAGAATCCCTTGGCTCCTGTGTGCTCCGAGAGCCATTGAACAAATGCAAGTGCATTGGCCAGGGGAAGAGGAGTAATTGCTAGCTCCAGCTAAATGATGACTCATGTAAGGAGAACATGAAGTGAGGCCATGTGCACAGGCCCCAGAACAGGGCTACAAAGGTGAAATCAATTAGCTGGTGATCTGCAGCATAGATTACACTTCACTGAAGCAGAGCCTTAGCCCTCCTGCAACACAGCTCCTGACAGGCAGTCCTCACTGATACTCACAGCTGCTCTAGCAGAGACATTTGGGTAGCTTCTCAGCCTGATTCACCCCAGTGGGATAGTAAACAGCAGAAGAGGCTGGGTAGAGACAGTGAGGCAATGTTGGGCCTGTCTGATGTTTCAAGGTACCATGAGCAATGTAAGGTCAGTGCTTGCCCATTGCAGACTCAGCAGTTGGTGTTTGCTATGTAGAGGAAAGGAGCATATCTAGACTTGCAGGTGGAGGTGGTGACTGTTCCAATAGTTAAGGAGCTAAACCTTTGTAAGCTGGGTGGTTTTGCTATTTGTAAAATTCTCTTCAGTTCTCTCCATTTCTGCACTTCAAGAGATTTTCTTTGAAAATGGCATCATTGAAATAATGAGTGAACAGTGATATTTAGCATGCTAGGATTAATGCATGAGTGATCGCAGAGTCAAAGTCTGTCACAAGAAACAATCAAATACAAAGAACACAGGTGAAACTTTTGACCTTTTAGCTCAACTCAGGGCTGAGCAGATGAACATAGACTGTGATGAGATGGACAGCTGATCTAATCAGCCTCCTCTCTTCAAGGGTGCCTTTTTCTAGAATAGCTTCATAAAGCAAAACCGTTCTGTAGTATGCAATGAATGATCGCAGCTCAAGTAATAACGTTGAGTTGTTGATTCCACTCGCCAGGCACAACAAATCACTATAGCCCAACAGATACCACATGATAACTGAAGAAGTCCCCATCCAAAATATCCCCAATGCAAGGAAACACTAGAGCAATGACACAGACAAGCTGCTTCTAGCCTGCAGCCATCCCATTCCCTCAACTCATCCCTTGGTCAGATGTTGCTGCCTCCGTCTCAGGCAGAGCTGCCTCTGAGAGGCAGATCCTGTGGATCTGTTTAGTTTTTATGCTGTAGATGATGGGTTCAGCATTGGCGGGGGGGCCAGCAGGTAGACATTGTCCATGATGACATGAATGAGAGGGGAAGCATGCTTGACATACCAGTGAGCCATGGACTAGGCAACTGGGATCAGGACTGCCAGGATATGGGACAGGTAGTTGTTCAAAGCCTTGAGATGCTCTCTCTGGGATGTGATGCTCAGAATGGCCCTAGCAATATATGGCATAAAAATGAGGATGAGGTCAAAAGTCAGAAAGAGAACTGCTACAGCAAAGTCATACCAGTTATTAAATGCAATGTCTATACACACCAGCTTGATCAGGTCTTGATGCAGACAGTAATGGTAACCTTAATTCCAGAAGTGGAGGAATGCTTGATGAGACACCTGGACCAGCCCAGGACACCTGGGCTGCTGAATTTAGCAGCCTGATCCTGCCTATCCTGGCACTGGTGAGCATGGAGGAGTATCTCAGCAGGTTAGTAGATGGCCACATAGTGATCAAAAGTCATGGCCGGAAGCACAGAGGATTCCATGAAGGAGAAGGGATGAATTAAAAAAGATTGAGCAAACCAAACATCAAGACTAACCTGCCTGGCATCAAACCACAACACTCATTACTGTTGGTATTTTAGAGACAAACCCAAACTGGTGATGACAGCACAGATAGGAATTGATACAGGAGCTCATGGAGGCTTAAGTCAGTCCTGGTGACAAACAGGGTTGTGCAGTTCCCTACAAGTGACAGAAGATAAGCAGAAGAAAATGAGATAAAGAGCAAGCTGCGAACATCTTCCATCCCAGCAATACCAATCAGGATTAACACCGAGGGTTTGCAAGCCACTGCTGTTCCATAATGTCATACTATAACATGGATGCTCTGCAGTACATCACTACAGGGTGTTTTAAATGAAGATCCCCTCTCCATACCTCACAAAGAATCTGAGGGTGTCACCTAGCCTGGGAAGCAAGAACAATCATGCTGCTGTTGGCAGTCTTAGCAACATGATCCTCTTCCAGCAAGAATCAAGGGACAGAGGGAGAGAGGAACTAATTGTAGCTGCAGACCAATTTGCCCAGATCTCATGCAGTAGCTTACAATAGGCAAAGTTATCCTACCATTGCCAAGCACGGGAACAGTACCATGGGATCAGTGAAGTGTCCAGGGAGCAAGTGTCTACAACTAGAAGTTTCTCATAAAGAAGAAATGCTGGCTGCAGTATCACTTGCAGCTAATCCCAAAGCAACTTTCAAAGAATAAAACCATGAGTGGTTGGAGACAGTGAGGTCAGATGTCCCTCCAGGGACAGGACTGCAGGCAGTCATGTTTTCACATTGGCATGGGATAGGAGGACTTCACACCTGCCCCGAAGGGGATCCCAATATGCTTCTAAGAGACAAGTACCTGAGCATTGTTTAGACACAGTGGCAGAGCTGACCAGAACCTGCATAGACAGCAAACCTGTTGACAGTGGGAGCTGCCTGAATAGGATTTTCCTTAAACTCAAGCAGCCTTGCCTTTATAGAGTTGTTTTATTTTTGTCCTTTTTGGATATCGCTGTCACAGGAATCAGTTCCAGGTGCTTCCTCTTCCCCATCCTTAGCTGGGTCAGACAGGGCAAACCCATACCCCACACATCAGCTAGAAGACATTTTTTTATTTCAGGCTGGGGTCAGTCCTAGGATAGCTTCAGCTTTTGCAGACAACATGTTAAGTTAGAGAGGGAAAGAAAAAAGTGCTTCTCTGTTTCCTATAAAGGCAAGGAATAAGTAACCAGCTACAATAGAGGCTGTATCATTAGGAGCATTTTAAAAATCCAGTAAACCAGAAAAACTGGGAATAGCTGCTTTGATCTAAAGACTCCTTAAAGTATTTGAAATACTATAGAGCTCTGCAGGCTGGACAGCTGTGGACTTTGCCTCACCTGGGTAGCGCAGCGCATTTCCCCATTGCTCTCCCCTTTGCCATTCATAGAATCATAGAATCATTGAGGTTGGAAAGGACCTCTAAGATCATCGAGTCCAACCGTCAACCCAACACCACCATGCCCACTAAACCATGTCCCTAAGTGCCTCATCTACACGTCTTTTAAATACC
>NW_008795525.1:447228-452077 GCF_000699145.1 Aptenodytes forsteri
AGGAGAATGCTGTGGGGGACAGTGTCAAAGGCCTTGCTGAAGTCCAGGTAGACCACATCCACAGCCTTTCCCTCATCCACTAGGCGGGTCACCTGGTCATAGAAGGAGATCAGGTTGGTCAAGCAGGACCTGCCTCTCATGAATCCGTGCTGGTTGGGTCTGATCCCCTGGTTGTCCTGCTCATGCCTTGTGAGCGCCCTCAAGATGAACCGCTCCATAATCTTCCCCGGCACCGAGGTCAGGCTGACAGGCCTGTAGTTCCCCGGATCCTCCTTCCGGCCCTTCTTGTAGATGGGCGTCACATTCCTTTCAGAAGTTGCTATAAGTTTTGCTAGAGGTTTATTTTTCTTTTTCTTCCTCAAAGTGAAAACAAGCACAGCAGCGAGCCTTTGCACAGCTACTTATGACATCTGCAAGTGCTGTGTGGGAGGCTGTGAACTGTTGCCCCCAGGGGAAGAGAAAGTTTTGAAGCAATACAAATACACAGCCAAAGCCAGGCCACAGGCAGGGGGAGGAAAGCTGTACTAGTCAACCCAAACTGCACAGCTGTAGATAAGGAGAGGGAGCTTTCCACATACAGTCTCTGGACAGCTGCAGGCCAAAGACATTTCTGCTAAGATGCTCCTCAGAGGCACTTGCTGGGCTGGGAAAAAAAAAAAAAATCAGGTGCCCCTTGCACCAGGCTGCAGCAGCAACTTGATTTAGCTCCAGCACAGGTGGTCAGACTGCTCCTGCATCCAGCTTTGAGAGGCCTGGCTCAGAGGGAAGAGGAAGAAGCATAGAAGAGAGTGCTGTGACTAGGGAGGAGACCTTACAGGTGCTTCTCATGGCTAGCTGTGGTCTGCAAAATCAGGTCCCCTTGCACCAGGCTGCAGCAGCAACTTGATTTAGCTCCAGCACAGGTGGTCAGACTGCTCCTGCATCCAGCTTTGAGAGGCCTGGCTCAGAGAGAAGAGGAAGAAGCATAGAAGAGAGTGCTGTGACTAGGGAGGAGACCTTACAGGTGCTTCTCATGGCTAGCTGTGGTCTGCTGCAGGAGTCCCAGCATGGGCATGCAGACAACTTTGCATCTCCTCCAGCAGGACTGGGCAAAGCACAGCAGCTAAGGAGCCACCAGGACCCAGGAGATCTACATCTTCTCTACCCCCAGGCAGACTCCTACATGTACAGATCCCTACACCCACCACCCCCCAGTCCAGACCAGCAGCCTTGTTCCACCCCCAGAATGCTTCTACCTCCTCGATAGTACTTAACTTCAGTACAGCAAGGCTGATTCAGAGGAGTATTTTATTATTCCACCCTTCAGGGAAGTCAGAGCAATCTGAGAGACCAGACAACAGAGCTCAGCTGAGGACCTTGAACAAGCACTGCCAACCCAGCACACAGCCATGAGGTGGGAACAGATATGAAGGAGCTCCTACATCAGAGCAAAGACACACAGTATTAACCTTCCTAGGATGGCAAGGAAATAACTGCCTTTGTCAGCAGCTGAAAGTAGAGGCAAGTATCAAGGTCCAACAACATAACTCATGCAGAGCACTTACTGGGGTGTGTGTGATCAGTTTGAACAGACAGACCTAAGTTACCTATGCCAGCTCCTCTTGTAGGGCAGCTGGAGCAGTCCAAGCCACATCCCTTCAGGGAACTGTCACGGGGACCCCCATCCATGGGACCCACAACCCCCAGCTCTCTCAGGGAGCACCATGAGGGCCAGAGGCAGCAGGACCAGGACAGGCCATGGCAGACCACACACAGCTTTGTCGGTCTCAGGAGTCACATCCTCCATCCAAGCAGGGGAGGATCTCTTTTTCCAAGCATAGTACTTCGCCACAACCACATTTGGGTTTCCCTGGGCAGGGTCAAACCACATCTGGATGCAGCGTCCACTACCCCGGTGCTCTGTGGTGTATTTGTAGGAGTTGGACCAGATTTTCTCACACAGGTCTTTTGGCTGGGGGAAGACATGGCTGAAGGGTCTGCACATGGAGCCCCAAGGACAGCGGTTCGTTCCTGAAGACAGACAGCACCACAAAAGAAAACAACAACATGAGCTAGCACACTTCATTCATGTCCTTTCACCTGGGAGGAGCAGGCCACCTGCCCACAGCCCATCACTGCATCTTAGCTGATGGATGGTGGCTTGGCCACCTTCTAGTTGGCAACCCCACAGACAGGCAAGAGCAGTTAGGGGTCTTGGCTCCAGCCACCGGGCAGGCAGCAGTGACACTGCCAGGGGCTTGCCTGCAGGGGTGAGGAGAGGCTTTCTCCACACAGCCCACTGACCTGTTGCCCAGTTCCAACCCTTGTGCCAGTTCTCTTTGCACGTGACATAGTCCTTGCAATCCTCCCACCACGCCTCACAGTCCTCTTTGCAGAGTGGCACATGAAGAATCCTCTCCCGACGCCAGCTGCTGTCAGCCTGCAAGGGAACAGGATCATGTGCACTGGTGGTGGCCCTTGAAAGTTAAGGGGCAGGATCTGCCACATCCCAGATACGTCCCCCCCCGGCCCCTTCCACTGGGCTCCAGAGCTGATCTCAGAAGAGTTTCAGCCCCAGCAACAAGCAATTCTTCCATCAGCCTGTCTGACTACCTAAGCAGAGGCTAGCAAAGTCCTCTGAATCTTTCCACCCAGTAGGAAATTTTGCAGTGTCCCTGGAAAGCACACTCCCATACATGCCAGGGGTATACTGTATGGGGGACCAGCATATAACATATCATGTGGCCAGCACAAGCCCTGTTGTCTTAATCATAGCAGATCTGATCCTACCTGGTCAATCCAGGGCCCCAAGTTGGGTGAGCACTCATACAAACATGTGTCCTGGATGAAGTGGCTCTTGCACTTGGGTGGCATCAGCCCACAATGGTTCCAGTTGAAGTTGTACAGGTTGGATTGGTCCTTGTGGGCTTCTAAACTGGTATTAGCTGTGCAGCAGGCGTTGTCCTTCCAGGGAGCACACTATAACAGAAAGAGACAGGCTGGTCAGGGAGGGCAGGCAGCAGCTCAAGGGAGTCAGAGGATGCTAGAGGTGCCAGCTCCCTGCATAGCCTACAGCAAGAAACCTTCAGCAGCAAGAGGATTTTTCTCTCCTCCAGCAAGCCCTTGGGCACTGTGAACTGAAGGGTTCAGGACTGCAGCAAGGTAGAGCTGCAGGAAGAGCAGGAGGTCAGAGCCTCACCAGGAATTAGTGCCAGCCTGAGGAACAGAAACAAACTCCCTTCTCTTGCACCCTGGCTTGCTCTTAGCCCCATCCCCACCAAGGACCTGGGGGCAGAGTTCTTCAGTTAGCAAGAAGTCTCTAACACTGAAAGAGGGAGCAGATAAGAGTGTCTTTCCTTGCCATCCTTTACCTTGTTCTGATCAGAGTACCTAAGCTTTGGAAAGCAGAGGCCTCCTGGTTAAAGAGGGGTGACACTGACCTGACAGAAATCCTCACACCACTGCATCTGCCCTGACCATTTGCTGGAAGGAAACAGCAAACAAAACAGGCCTCATACCCAGCACAGGCTTTCTTCCTCAGGCAAGTGGTTGCTAAGCCCAAAGCACAAACCAGCCCGTATCATCTGGGGAGGTAGGTACAGGGGACCTAGACAATCCCACCTAACACATCAGCAGAGTCATACCTGGTCATGCAGCATCCCCTCTGGGCCAGGCTTGGTTTTGTGGTGTTTGGCATCCATACAGATGTTCAGCAACGGGTCCTTCGCAGGCATCACCGTGTAGGCTGCCAACAGCACAAGCAGTGCCTGCCCCAATCCCATCCCCACAGCCAGCCCAGTCGGATCAGGGAGCTGGGAGGTGACGGAACTGTACAGAAAGGGGACAGCACCGGAGGGGTTTTGTCACGAGCAGCAGTAAACAAGGTGCTGTGGGGGCCAGGCACTCCTGAGAACACACCAGCAGACCATCAGCAACTCACAGCACTAAGGACAAAAGCACAGCCCCCCCAAGCAAGGCTGTAAGGTCAGCTACACATTATCCTCTGGACAACACAGTATCAGAGGCAACGAGCCCTTTTAGTGCTTGGGCTGTTCAACAGTTGCCTCAGACATCCCTGATCAGAAAGGGGATGCTGTGTGAGACCCGTTCAAATTGGGATCCTTTTACATTTAGCCACCCCACTGTTTCGGTGCAGAGCTTTCAGCTCCCAAACCTTCTGCAGCTAGACATTACTAGTCAAGGGACCTCTTTAGCTAGTGATTCAGAGGAGGTAGTTAAATGCACTAGCACACCAATATCTTGTGTGGACCATGAGCTGCAGGAGGCCCACCTTGTTTTCAGGAGTATGTTAAGAGAGGAAGGCATTTTCTTCAGTTTATCTGCATCTGGGCCTTTGGAAACCCGCACCTGAGGTCTCCAAAGGAAATCCGACTTGAGCAATAAAAGACACTTCACATAATTATGCCTTAGCCTCCCCTGCCCACCTAGAGGCTGATAGGACTTTTATAGTAATTTGCTAAAAAACAAACAAACAAGAAACCACCCCCAAAACCAGCCAAACACACTGCAGTACTCCTTCACATTCCTTGTCAATACAGCATAAAGGTCTAAAACAATCACTTTTTAAGAAGCATTTTGCAAAACACAAGAGCAAGGCAAACCATTTACAGCATTAAAGTAGCATAAAACAACACAGAAGACAGCAATTACACAACTAAAGAAGCAGACACATAAGTCTGAGGACTAGGAAATAGCTAACTTGTATCATAACCATATACATAACCAACAAACCCTCCCCCCGCCGCCACCCCCCCCCCAAAAAAAAAAAAAAACCAATAATAATTTGAAGCAATCGGCCCGGCTCGTTTGTACAATCCTGCCTTTAAAATCTTTAATTATTTTGGGGAGG
>NW_008795525.1:452237-464995 GCF_000699145.1 Aptenodytes forsteri
CCCACCCCCCCCCCCGCCGCCACCCCCCCCCAAAAAAAAAACAACCCAAAAACCCAGATATCAACCTTACCCACTCAGAGAGCCTCTAAACCCTCTGTAACACCCTAAAAACACTCAGCACAGCAACCTCCTGGGGTCAGCTTTAATAGGAAAGCCTTCTGACACAGGTGCTGGCACTTGAAAGTACCTTCCTAATATGTTTCACGAGGTTTAACTTCTGCCAGCATTTGTTACCTTAGAAGCAGTTGTTTTGGTGACAACCAGCTTGTCCAGCCTCTTTCACAAGCAACACCCTCTTGCCTGGGAAATGATCTAGTGGTTTTTTTTTCAAAAGGCAGGTCTCTTATCAGCCTTGGCCATTCATAACAAGCCCTTTTTCCTCTACTCGCCTTACACCAGGCAGTTTTGATTTGCACCATTGCATGAGACAAAAAAGCCAAGGAGGGACATATCAGGATACAGGTTCACTGTACAGGATAGCCATGCACCTTTATTTTATGATTCAATTATTCAGTGGTGTGAGGAACTTTACTCTCATTTCATGACTGCTTATGTGATGATCTTCGGTGTGGACCTTGCTCAGAGCCCTTGGGAATCTAGTTAGACTCTATCACCTGTATCTGCCCCAGTCAGAATCCTTTCCAGCCATGCACCAAGAATAAATACAAAAGGGCTAATGCTCATCACAAAAATATGACATGCAGGAATAAGTGCTATTGTCTCAGAAGGAAGAATAGTAACTCCCAACACAAAAAAATAAATGCTAGCTGATGAGGGGAAACAGCGCATCTTGTTGCAAAAACCTGAGAACAATAATTGAAGCTAAAAGCTAGGGTTTGCTCATAAGACCCCTTGGAAAGCCCTCACCCTCAGCAAAGGGGCAGAGTCTTCCTCCTGGAACAGCACAGGTTTTGGGGCTGTTTTGCTCTTTTCTTCGATCACATCACTGACGTTTTGGTGATGAATCCACTTGCCTAAGGAGCTCATCTTCCTAAATTTAATGCATGAACACTTTAGGCTCTAGGGGACCCTGCTTTAGTGATTGCCACAGTCTAATGACACGCGGCATAAATAATGACCTCTGTATGTTCGTTCTGAACCAGACGCGTGCTGTTTTAATTTGTCATGCTTCTAGCTCTCGTATTGGAAGTGACAATGAGCGGATCTTCCCCCGCTCATCTTTGAGCCTTTGCCACCCCTGTCATATCTCCCCTCCGTTGCCTCTTTCCAACCGAAGCCACGGTCTGCTCACTCATTTCCCATGACAAGTGTTTTGCTCCCCGAGGCATCAGGACCGCAGCAGTATTTCAGATGCACAAAAATGTCCTGGCCTTGTTTTCTGGTCCTTGCCTAGGAATTTCTAATATCTAGTTTGTTTTTGGAACTGCTGATCACTGAACCGTGTTGTCGTAACACTATCATAACTGTGACAGTTTGTTCCTGAGAGATAGTTGTTAGCCACCAGCCTGTCATTTTCTATCTGAAGTGTTCCCTTTTTTCCCCAAGTGCATCACTGTATGTTTATCTCAACTGCTTTTTTTTTTATCTGTTGTTTTATTGTTCAGTGACTCAGTCTTATCAGGGTCTTCTGCAGATTTTCGCAGCTGGTCCTCCTGTTTCTGGAGTAATTTAATATCATCAGAAATTTGGCTGCCTTGTTCTTTTCCCCTCCCTTTCCTAGACAAAATTAGTTGAAAAGTGGAAATGCCAGTACAGATCCTGTAGGGGTTCACTGTAAAGGATAGCCATGCACCTTTATTTTTTGATTCAATTATTCAGTGGTGTGTGGAACTTTACTCTCATTTCATGACTGCTTATGTGATGACCTTCGGTGTAGACCTTGCTCAGAGCCCTTGGGAATCCAGGTAGACTCTATCACCTGGATCTGCCCAGTCAGAATCCTTTCCAGCCCTTGGAGAACTTGCAATATGTTAGGGAGTCTTGTCTGCACGTTAGAAGAGCGATACTGACCCTTTCCCCATATGGCATACTTATCCATGTGCCTATGGATTCAGCCCTTTATTACATTTTCTGCGACATTTTCCCACACAGATACTATGTTCATGGCTGTGCAGATCCCTCGATCTCTCCAGAAAGCCTTTTAAGGTGTCCCATGTGAATGTGTAGACCCTATCCTTGCAGGGGGTACTTGTACACTTGACAGTGCAGAAAATGGGGAAACTCTCTCCCTCTCACTGTAGTCCTGCCCATGTCCTCGTACTTAATGGGATGGGTGGGTGGCTGGGTGCATCCGCATTTGCTCCATCCATTCGATTTGCCTTGTGCAACCTATCTCCAGGGTCTGGGATCGAATTGCTTTGGATGCTTCTTCCCTGGGGTCAGATTTGGGTGAGCAGCTGCTGGGTAACCGCTTTAGGGTGTGCTGAGTGCCTCTGGACACCTCAGGGTCTGCATTAGACCGGAGCTCAATGCACTTGCTTACGCATTGTTGCTTAGTGCCACTGGAGATCACAGTTCTCATTGGAGATGCCTGATGGTGTCCCACTTGGTTTCCCACTGCCACTGCTGCAAAGGGCCGTGTGTGTTGTTATGATCAGTATCTCATTTATGGGCAAAAAGCAAACACACTTTATGTATAAAGCCAAGAATTAATTGTTAGTGTAATTGAAAACAGGCTAATACAAGAATCATTGTTAGTCCAGATCCAGTTATTACAGAAAAAAAGAAAGAAATTAATATTTCTCTACAGAAGAAGAAGTAGTAGTAGTAGTAGTAGTAATAATAATAATAACTTAATATTGTTATACACACACTTCCCATTTTCTACCTTTTCCCTGAGGTCGTGCTCACCCTTTCACTGCTCCTCTGGGTCCTAAGGTTGGTGACTTCAGTTTGATGGTGGTGGTAGATATTACATCAAGTCATCAAAATCTGGAGTCCTTCACAGGGAGTATGATATTGATATTTGTGGCTTCTTCTTCCTCACTCTAGGGTCCACTTTGTGTCTTTTTTATGTTTGATAACATGCTTTTACACCTTGTTTTCTCTTCAGTGATCTGCAAGTTCATGACACATGCAGATTTCCTAAATACGGTACATTTTATGCATGTTAGATACTCATTCTTTGCTCTCTATGTCACCCCAAAACCATTTTTGTCCAGCTCTGAGCTTGCATTTCTTTAACTGACCATTCCTGAGTTATTTATAGCCATGAGGTCTCCAGTACCAGCCTGTGCCCCATCTCTTATCACTTCATGCCTGCACTCCTCTATGCCGCATCCCGTGTCCCCACTTCTCAAGGCCCCTGCCATCCTGCCAGATGCATATTTCTCAGCACTATGCCATTATGTCAAAGTCATAAATATCTCATTCAGCACAGAATAGCTACTTTTTGCTACTATCCGCATAAAACTGAAACTATGGTTGCACCATACAACGGTAAGCAAAAAAGCCATAGTCATAGACAGAATAAAAATTGCCATTACTGCTAAATCTGGTAAAAACAAAGCTCCAGGAAGGTCAGGACAAGTTCAAAGAGAGCAAACCTAGCACGCCTCAGTGCTGAGACCTTGCAACCTCAGTACAAAGCCTGTGGCCAGCAGTGGCCATGCCGTGGCACTGGGCTATGGGGTCAGTGTGCAGGACCTGTGTCACAGCTGCCTGGCCAGGCGGATGCTGAGGACATCTTGAATGGGACTCAGCACCAAGGGAGGGCAACCAAGCTGAGCCCTGGATCGCCACCGACTGCTGGGGTCTGGGACGCCCTGTGCAGATGGAGACCCTTGCAGAGAGACACCCACCACCAGCACAAGGAGACGCCTCCACAGAGGCACCTGTGTTTAACCATCTCACGCTGGAGCTGCATCTCAGTCCTGGAGTCCTTCAGGAGTCAATCAGCGTTTGGCTACAAGAAGAGCAGAGATAACCCCAGGGTCCCTGAGAGAACATCTAGTATTTTCTTCCTTTCCCTGAAAAAATTGGTTAAATCGCACTTTAAAAGTGAGTGTAAGCAGGGGATTTCTTGATGCACATAGAAAGAAAGGGAAAAAAGGTGATATATTTTACATTGGACAGATATTGTTGCTTCAGACTTTTCATTTCAAATACTTGATTGTTCCATCCATCAAAATTTTTGTTGTCTAAAAAATTTAGGATTTTGAAGGTGGTTGTTAAAACTTAAATTGGAGATCACATGACACAACTTTTAGATCTCTTTGGTCTTGTAACAGGGAATAATAAGTTTTCTGGGCCACTGCACACCAGGGCAGCTTGGTGAACTGTTCAGGTCAGTGGACGTTGGTAGCATTGCTCGTGGAGAATAAGCAATATAGGTCTGTCTAGGTGGATAGCTCAGATGAGAACAGGGGTTATCTTTGCTCTTCAAAAGGATGATGGGCACTCAGGGGTGAGGAGGTGATGGTGGAGAGATGGCAGATACAGGTAGAGAGACTGCAAAGGCTAATTTGTTCTGCTGCTGCTCTACAACAAAAAATCCAATTATTTATTTTACTGGGTAACACACTCACATGCTCTGCTTGCTGGAAGGTTAGGAAAAGAAACTGCCCCTTTTTGATAAAGTACTTTAATATCCCTGAATGAAGAGGCTATATATATAGAATTAAGTTACATGTGAGCCAAGAAAGAAGAAAAAACTGAGAATAGAAAGCAAGGAAGGAGTAAAAACAAAAGGGGGAAATGATAGTGAGAGATATGTGAATGAAGACAGAGCCACAGAGTGATCTTTCTTAAAAATTAAAGTTCCTACCTGACAATGAAATGTCTCAAAAGCCTCAGGGACTTCCCATGGAGGTTACAGACACGTTGTCTCAGACCCATGGTAAGGGCAGAATCTCTTTGGGAGCCATGAAACAAGATGGAAATTTGCCTCCGAACACACAGGCTGGGAAAATAAACCCATCACAGAATGGTTTGGGTTGGAAGGGACCTTAAAGATCATCTAGTTCCAACCTGCCTGCCATGGGCAGGGACACCTTCCACTAGACCAGGTTGCTCAAAGCCCCATCCAACCTGGCCTTGAACACTTCCGCAGAGGGGGCATCCACAGCTGCTCTTGGCAACCTGTTCCAGTGTCTCACCATCCTCACAGTAAAGAATTTCTTCCTAATATCTGATCTAAATCTACCCCCTTTCAGTTTAAAACCATTACTCCTCGTCCTATCACTACACTCCCTGATAAAGAGTCCCTCCCCATCTTTCCTGTAGGCACCCTTTAAGTGCTGGAAGGCCGCTATAAGGTCTCCCTGGAGCCTTCTCTTCTCCAGGCTGAACAACCCCAACTCTCTCAGCCTGTCTTCATAGGAGAGGTGCTCCAGCCCTCTGATCATCTTCCACAGTACTCCAGGTGGGGTCTCACGAGGGTGGAGTAGAAGGGGAGAATCACCTCCCTCGACCTGCTGGCCACACTTTTTCTGATGCAGCCCAGGATGCGATTGGCTTTCTGGGCTGCGAGTGCACACTGTCGGCTCATATTCGGTTTTTCATCCACCGATACCCCCAAGTCCTTCTCCTCAGAGTTGCTCTCAATCCACTCATCACCCAGACTGTATCCATGTTTGGGATTGCCCCGACCCAGGTGCAGGACCTTGTACTTAGCCTTGTTGGACTTCATGACGCTGGCACTTAGGGACATGGTTTAGTGGCAGACTTGCCAGTGTTAATGTTTATGATTGGACTCAATGATCTTAAGGGTGTTTTCCAACCTAAATGATTCTATGAGGTTCACACGGTTTACCTCTGGACAGCATCCCTTCCCTCTAGAGTACCAACCACACCACTCAGCTTGGGGTCATCTGCAAACTTGCTGAGGTTGTCCATGCCCCCATCAAAGATGTTAAATAACACTGGTCCCAGTATAAACCCCTGAGGGACAGCACTC
This sequence comes from Aptenodytes forsteri, assembly GCF_000699145.1. Lineage (NCBI taxonomy): Eukaryota > Metazoa > Chordata > Aves > Sphenisciformes > Spheniscidae > Aptenodytes > Aptenodytes forsteri. Next base: position 458,095 of record NW_008795525.1, read on the forward strand.
GTCACTGGTCTCCACCCAGACACTGAGCTGTTGACCGCAACTCTTTGAGTGTGATCATCCAGACAATTCCTTATCCACTGAGTGGTCCACCCATCAAATCCATGTCTCTCCATTTTAGAGACAAGGATGTTGTGCAGAACCCATGTGCACATGGGGGTGCCAGGGAAATGCAGGGGGAAGGCAGCTCAGAAGAAAAGCCGAAGAAAACTGCTAAGTTCATTGAACTGCTAAATTCTGTATTTTGACTCTTCTGCAGTAGATTTGTGTTAGCGTGATGATGTTATCTGGAAGTGCACTGAGGAATGGCAGGGGGTTCGTTCCTGTATCTTGGCCCAGTGCTTGCTCAGTGTATCATACAAACCAACCCTGGAGCAAGCTTCCTCGCTGCGCGGGAATATGTTGTAACGCTGAAGTGAGATTAAATTGGACAAGTGAGATTTTAGTCCCCCAAAATCATCCCTGAACACCAGCAATGAAGTATATAACTCCTCATTTTGTCTCTGTGTGTGTCTCTGTTCTCACACTGCTCTCAGCTCTGCTGCATTTCCTCCACTCAGAGGCAGCTTTCACCCCCAAAGCCTCGTGTACCATCGGTATTTGAGCCGTGGCAGGTCAGCACTTCCCCAGTGGGCACACGCGGGAGGCAGACCAAGGCTCCTTGCTTTGTGTCTTCTCTGGGAAGGTTGTCTGTGATAGCCCATTGCAATGGTTCTGCTTCCTCCTTGCAGAGCACCTATTGAATTGCAAATCTCCCCGGGGAAGGTTGCTGGGATCTGAATAGGGAGGGTACTTCGGCCAGTTTCTGCAGTCCATTCCCCTCATAGCATCCCAACTTCCATTATTGTTTTACTAGTGACAATAGAGGTCACATCCCTGACTGCTCACTAGAATATATGTTTATGGACCCATTACTCATTAATTTGTATAATCACCTTTTAAACTTCCTCATGCTGTCCTCCTTCATAACTGATTGTGAAAACAAGTTCCAGAAACTGCTCTGTAAAAGAAGTATTTTTCTCTGTGTCAAACTCTTTTCCTACGAGTTTCAAGTAGTTTTAATATTGGTGAGTGACTGCTGTGCATTCAGCCCAATATTTCATAGTCTTATACGTCTTCTACCAAGGCCAGACTGGCAGCAGTCTTTCACTGCCACATCTGCAGAAAAAGGGATCTTTTGTGAGACAAACTGCCAAGGTAATATCAGTGCAAAACTACTTTATGCATGATTACACAATATTGCAATTATTAAACTATGTGAGCATGGAGATACATGAAAACTTCTTGGACACCCTTCCACAGGAGCAGCAACATGTGTTTATCTCATCTCCACCAACATCAGTGCTGTCCTGTGGGTCAGCATCCCGGGTGAGGGGGACATTCTTGCTGCTGATGGTCCCTCGGGTCTCAGCTGACGGAGTCATAGTTGCCTTGAACAGCTAGTGGAAAAATGGGTGGTTTTGATCAAGAAAGGGAAACATATGGTTAGAAAGAAGCTGGAGCTAGTGTCCAACCACAGGAGAAATACACCTGCAATCGGACAAAGTATTTGAAGGGTTCTCCTGGTATCCACTCTGCTCTGACCAGGTGCGATAACTAGCATGCTATTTTCACTTGCTGTTACGGTCTGTTTCTATTTGGAAGTAAATAATTGAGGGAATGGGGAAGAAACCAACCAGCTGAAGTCAGAAGTGCCACGCCACGTGCCCAGGATCACTGGTAAGCGAGCCAGAGCACGGGACATCCCAGTTACCTGTGCCCCTTTTGAGATGAAGGAACCAGAAGTGCATGAGGTTTGAGTGAACACCAGGTTCGTGCAGCAGAATCAGGACTGTTCCCTGTTGTTGATTCCTGTCCTAACCACTATTAGCATTCAGTTTGGGTTTTTTTCTTTTAAATCCTTCTGAGCGCTAACCGTGGAGCTGCTGAGCAGGGAGCGAAACAAAAGGTTCAACTTGCAAACCGTGGCCCTGCTTTGCAGTCTCCTGTTGTGCTCTGCAGCATTTCATGGGCACCGAGAGACAGAGCTCAGACTTCAACTCAGGTAAGAGACCCAGGGCTGGAGCCTTGTGTTAGTACATTGGTAACAGGCACCGGATAATGCAAAATCATGACTAAAAATATGCTCCTGGTTTTAACTGAGCTACCAAACCTTTCTGCCTTCAGCAGCTAAAGCTTCTCATATCTCCTCTGCTACCTCAAAGCATGCTCTGTTTTCAGAAATCTGCTTCCCAACCACAATGGCAAATCCTCTCTTAAGTCAGTTTTACCTGCTCAGCATAAAATCAGAACCTGGTGTCTAGTATGAATTTTTCAGATTTATATTGCTATGTCTCGTTATGCTTTACTGCTCTTCAAAAGATATTCAGATTAGAAGTCCTGTGCACTTGCCAGGTACTTAGGAAATTCTCCATGGATAAAATGAACATACAGCATTTCTGTGGTGTCTCAGTGTGGATGCACTATATATTTATAAAAGCAATACAGCCCTCCTGTCAGCTGTTTCTCCAAGAGTCTGTTGTAAAGCATCGGCAATCGGTGTAAAGACTTGGAGGATATTCCCTGGCTGTGTGTAGGCAAGTGATATAGTGGCACCTGGAGATGTGGTTCCTCAGCTGAGTTGGGCTCCTTGAAACCAAGGCATTGGAGCGTGTATTGTGTGGGAAGAGGGAGGAGAGGAAAGTGAAGCCACAGCTGGCGTGAAACCGCATCTCCTCCGGCAGCGGGACTGGAAGCAGCCAGGGCAGAGCCTAGATAACTCGGCAGCACTGCCAAATTCATCACGTAAAGAGAAGCTTCTACTTATTTCTGGAGTAAAAAACCATATCAATGACGCAAGGTCTCTCAACTCCATAAAGCAGAAGCCCTGAAATGCCACGGGTGCACATGAAATTGGCACAATTGTCTTTGCTTCACCAGTACATTTGATTAGTCATTATTTAGCTGGGGAACAACTGCAAACTTTCCTCCCTTTTCCTTAGATTAATGATGTTTATAATAACAGTAATATTGCATGTTGCTATCTAGCACAGTAACAGGTAAATGAAGAAGTTATTGGGCTCATAGGTATGTGCAATGTTTACATCTTTAATGGTATGTTTCTGTATCATCAAACTCTCATTTAAATAAGAGCTCGTACTGCAGCACTCTGAGAGAGCCACAGTGCATAACATAAATATGTTTGCTTAGATTTGGCAGATTTGTGATACTGGATCATTTCTAGTTCATGCTTTTTTCTTTGGTTCACTGATTACAAGATTACCTTGCCTTTTTGTGCTTTAGCTCATCATATCATGTTGCAGCAGAATCTCATTCCTCTCATGCTGTTCATCCCAATGGGCATCCAGGGGATGGAGGTTTCCCATGTCTGACTTTCCATCCCTTTCACTTGCATTTACATTGCATCACTTGTGGGGAACTGCACAACCCTCTTTGTCATCAGGACTGATCCGAGCCCCCATGAGCTTGTGTACTGTTATCTGTCCATGCTGGCCATCACTGATTTGGGTTTGTCTATGTCTACAATGCCAACTGTGATGAGTGTTTTCTGGGTCAACTACAAGAAAATCAGTTTCGGAGCCTATTTTGCTCAACTTTATTTCATTCATTCCTTCTCCTTCATGGAGTCCTCAGTGCTTCTGGCCATGGCCTTTCATTGCTATGTGGCCATCTGCTACCCGCTGAGATACTCCTCCATCCTCACCAGTGCCAGGACAGGCAAGATTGGGCTGGCTGCTCTGTGCAGATACCTCTTAGGAGGGCTGCCATCGCCTGCTGTCTGATCAAGCAGATGTGCAGACATTGCATTCAATAACTGATATGACTTTGCTGTAGCCATTCTTTTTCTGACATTCGACCTCATCCTCATCTTCATGTCATGTATACTGATTGCTAGGGCCATTCTGAGCATCACATCCCAGAGGGAGTGTCTCAAGCTTTGAACAACTGCCTGTCCTGTATCCTGGCAGACCTGATCATGTACATCCCCATGGTCAGTTTGTCCATAGTTCACTTGAATCGCAAGCATGCTCCCCCTCTTATTCATGTCTTCATGGCCAACGTCTACCTGCTGGTCCTCCCCATGCTGAACCCCATCATCTACAGCATAAAATCTAAACAGATCCACAGGGGTGTGTCCTCAGAGTCCCCATGCCAAGGAGGAGCTTCTCCGGTGGGACGTGAGAGATGTCCCTGGCAGAGATCACTGCTCGGGGAAACACTCAACATAATGGTCCGGATGTCAGTTCCTCATTTGGAAAGTGCATTTGCTTTGCATTGTGTGGGGCATCTACTCAATGAAGGTTTTAACAGTTAGTATTGATATCCATACATTAAAACCAACTCATCAGAAATCATGTGGAGTGGGTCCCAGCTGCCACTCGGGTCTGTCCCCCTGCCCCTGATAAGGGGCAGCCAGGAGTTTTCTCAGGTCCACAGATTTTAGCTGACCATTAGAGCATTTTATAGCCCACAGTTTCTTGTCATTATCCCTGTGCTTGAACTCTTTCGTATGTTTTTCACCCTGAGTACCTGAATAATGCTCTGTTCCATCTAAAGGCTGCACAATCAGTCACAAGCCAATTTCAGTGACAGTACAATACTCATGGATGATTATTTGATATTTGTCTTGCTGTTTTACTGCAGATGAAGTTTCATCTGTTCCAGACGATTTGGATAAGAGGAGCAACATGAAAATGGAAATTTAAATAATCTCAACCCCCTCTGTTTTCCTGCTGATTCTGTTCATGAAATCCATAATTTGCAATATAGCCTCTGGTGTACATATATATATCTCTCTATATATAGTATGAGACCGCCTGGTATTGTACAGTGATACATACAGCTCCTGTAGCCTCTTATGATGACCCATGCTGTTTATTGCTCTTTTTCTCCCCTCACTTCCTTCTCTTCTCCTGTCCTTAGATTTGAAGATCTTGGTAGCAGGGATTGTCTTGTCATTCTACACCTCTAATACTATATTAAAGTATCTGATCTGTGCTTCAATGGGTGCTAGCAAAGGTACAGATACTAGATACTACTGCTACCAATTGCTTCTCTGTCTGGGCTACATGACTGAGATGCTAAATAACAAGAAAAATGTTAAATAACAACAAAAAAATAATTTCACTTTCAATTGCAAAATTTCAGATAAATACATATCAGTGCTGGACTTGTGTGCCACTTTGATGACATGTCTGTATCTTGATTTGTATGGATCAGCCATGTGCTATCCAGTGAATGAAATAATTATTCAATGTCTGTGCTTCAAAGACAGCTCTGTCACTTGGCAAAATCCAGTTCTTAATTCTTTAGCCTGCAGAGAGGGCTGGAAAGAGAAAGAAGTGTTAGAAACTCCTGAGACCACTGGCAAGCAAAGGAACTGGACACACCAAAAGGAGAAGTTTCTGCTCATAGTAAGTGATGGCCCAAATTAACAGCATATACTTAGGGTAAGAAAGAGCTATTCTTGGGCTTGGGCTGGTAAGTAGGAATCTCTTTGGAGAGATTAGTGATGGGAAAAACAGGAAGCAAAGCTGAGGTGGTTGAGAAAGGGGGTGAAGAAAACATTGAGAATATTGTGGAGAATGTTTGGAATGGTCATTGAGGCATCTCAGTAGAAGACTGCAGTAGTCCAGGATGGAGAGGCAGACAACGAATGGGGCAGAAGGGCGGTTGTTTGAAGGACCACAAGGTGATATGACATTTTGTGTTACTGCTCGTTTTACAGCAGGGACCCAAACACTTATCCCATTGATAAGGGTATCTCTGGCAAAATGCTGCATTCCAAAACAACGTCTACCTATGGAATTTTGTTTACATAGATAGAAATAAGAAGGAAGGGTGTAGTGGTTTTGGCTGGGACAGAATTAATTTTCTTCACAGTAGCTTATATGGGGCTGTGTTTTAGACTTGAGATGAAAACAGTGTTGATAACACAGGGATGTTTTAGCTATTGCTGAGCACTGCTTGCACAGCCTCAAGGCCTTTTTTGCTTCTCATGTTGCCCCAGCAGCGAGTAGCCTTGGGGTGCACAAGGAGTTGGGAGGGGACACAGCTGGGACAGCTGACCCCAACAGACCAAAGGGATATTCCAGAACATATGATATGCTCAGCAATAAAAGATGAGGGAAGAAGGAGGATAGATTTAATTTACCTGTTAAATTGTCTTTATCTCAACTCATGAGTTTTTGTGCTTTCTCTCCCCATCCCACCGGGGGGGTGGGGAGGGGGTGAGCGAGCGGCTGTGTGGGGCTGAGCTGCCCACCAGGGCTAAACCACGACAAAGGGCTTGTAGAAATATTGAATTACTGAGTAAAAGAGACAACTATATTTATCATCATATGTATTTCATAGCTGCAGCAGACACACTGTGTAGCTTGTGTGCAGCCAGCTGCAAAACACTATCAATATCTCTAAAATTCAGCCAATGCAGTCAGGAAACTTTTCCTATCAATAATGCATCTACTTTGAGCTTTAAAAGAGTGATTTCTCCAAGTTCAGGAAAACTGTGTGAGTGGAGGGGCTGGGAGGGTTCTAAGGGCAGGTGTTTCTCAGCAACTTGCTCTCTTTCTGTTCCTTTTCCTCTGTATTAGATATGCTTTTTCTTTCTGACTTGCAGGACACAGCTTTTAAAGACAGCTGAGATGACGGGTCTGATGTCATCTGTTACTTCAGCTCTAACGTTTCCTCCAAAGACTGCGCTCCACACAAACTATTTTGTGCCACAGAGATCATAGAACCATAGAATAGTTTGGGTTGGAAGGGACCTCTAAAGGTCATCTAGTCCAACCCCCCTGCCATCAGCAGGGACATCTTCAACTAGATCAGGTTGCTCAGAGCCCCGTCCAACCTGGCCTGGAATGTTTCCAGGGATGGGGCATCCACCACCTCTCTGGGCAACCTG
>NW_008795525.1:466026-488888 GCF_000699145.1 Aptenodytes forsteri
TTCTGGGCTGTGAGTGCACATTGCCAGCTCATGTCCAGCTTTTCACCCACCAGTACCCCCAAGTCCTTCTCGGCAGGGCTGCTCTCAATCCCCTCATCCCCCGGCCCGTATTGATAACAGGGGTTGCCCGACCCAGGTGCAGGACCTTGCACTTGGCCCTGTTATCTTTTAGGAAGACCCTGGGTGAAACACCTTCAGGGACAGTGTTCACCACTGTCTGTGGTCAGTTGTTCCAGCAGTGAGTTATAGTCAGCGGCTAAAAACCACACCTTGTTTTACCTTGAAAGGTAAATCCTAAAGCCATTTTGGATTTGCCAACAGGCAACATTAAAATGTCATCTTACACGAAAATGGGCACCAGCCCTTAGGTGTAAAAAATTAGCGGACCTGCTCTGTTTAACACACAAAGGCTCAAAGCGCAAGGGAAAGCTGTGTGTTGGACAATGCTCCTGAGGGTGGCTTGCTCTAATTCTCCATTCTGCCTGTCCCACAGTGATGGTGGTTCAGGGCTGTGTAAAGCACTTTCTGTATCACCTCTGCATCTTGCATCTCATCCTGGAGAGAATTTCAGATTTAAGGCTGCCTTGATTTTCTCGTGCAGTCTCTGAATCAATGATCACGCTTCATTGCTCATTTGCCTGGATGGTGGGAACTCGACGCGGAGTTCACTCATGCCTGCAGATACAGATTTGTATTTCTTCTTTCCTTGAAATAGGTGTAGCCCCACCAGGACGAGGAACCTCCCATCTGGCTTTGATACCCTGCCGGGACTCAGAGGGTCCTCGTTTTCCCAGCCTGTGTTCTTTGGTACAGAGCAGAGACAGAAACTATCGTCCTTGCCGGGGGGCCAAGAGCATGGAGGAGGTCAGTGCATTGCTGCTGCATGGTGCCGTCCGCCCTAGCTCACACTTGAGAAGGAGAAATACCTGATCGCTATACTTTTTCACTTATTAAAACCACACTGAAATGGCAGTACAAGTTTTGAATAATACATGGATTTTTCATTACTCTTTATTGAAAAATTCTTCACTCAGATAAAATCATGAGCATCATCACTTCCTGCTGGAAATGCTTTCACAATCACATATGCCCAGATTGCAATCCCAGGGTCTTATCCTTCAGCCATACTGTCTTTTTGCACCAATACTTACTTTTTTGAATAGTTCTAACTCATTATGTTAGACATTTTCAGCCATTTTAGAAAACATACGCATCAAGGAAAGCCTGTATACTGATTAATAGTCTTTTTCAGCACAGCATTTTAAAGCAAAATGAACTCCCTGCATCTCGGGGCAGAATTGAAAACAAGATTTTAAACCTCATCTCCTCTGGGTCTGTTTACACTTTTGCTCAGGTCTCCAATCCTGTTTCACAAGAAGGCTACACATCCCAAGCTAGGAGGAATCTGGGAAATAAAAGACGCACATCCCTTCCCTCCCTAACAGTCCTTAACTGAAACGAACATGAAACACATCCGACTCCTTCCTGAGCATCAGTCAACATGCTTTATCCTTGATGCCAACCAAAGCATCCCGCACCAGCAAGCGCAAATCAAACTGCTGGACACAAGTCTCTGAGGCCTTTGGGAAACTATGGGCAGGACGGCTGGCGGCTGTACCAGTCAGACTGCAGAAACTCCGAGGGTAGAGCTAGCAGAGGTAGTGCTTGTTGTAGCTATAAAAATACCATTATAAATACATAGCTACTGTAAGTATGTAGCTGCAAATATGTCAGACAAATATAGTTTGTGGTGAGAGGTGCTGCCTTTTATTAAATGAACTTACAGTCAGAAAAACTATAAAAATCTTTCAAACTCACAAGCTGTTCTTCCAGTCTGAAAGGTAGCAATCTTCACAGCTAAATATAGCTTAAGGAGAACGACTCAGATTTATGGAACATATCTCACATTTCTGTTTAATGCCCATTTTTAGCATTCAGTGGAATCAGGAGTTTGCATTTTTATGGTGATTTGCTGGTTGCCTTGAAATTCAGCTCTGAGATAAGATGAGGTTTCCTATGTTTTCCCATGTTTGTTCAGGACAGCTGCCCTTGGGGCCGCGGGGCAGAAGGGTGCCCACCACCGCTCCTGGGGAGCTCTGGGCAGCAGCTGGGGTCTCCATCCTCCAGAGCCTGGTGCACATGTGTGAGAGGCTCCGGAGGACACAGCTGCCCTGTGGTCCCTGGCCACTTCCCAGGAGCCGGCCGAGGAGCCCTCCCAGGGTACCACACCGTGTGCTCCCCAGTGGTACCAGTTCCAACTCAGTAAAGCTTTTTCTGTTCATCCTTGGTGGTATGAGGGGCTGTTGATGGAGACCAGCACTGGGATCATAGCTCGGGGATGGATGTGCGCTGCCAGTACAGGAGGGATGCTGCGTCTTTAATAACCATTCCCAAGGCAGGAGCTGTAGGAGAAATCTTCAGTGAAGCAGTTACCTAAATCAGCAACCACCCACCCCGAGAGCCTGGCTCAGCACGGCATCCCAGTGAGCTGTGCATGCAGTGGGACGTGACCATGCAGCCCCTTTGGTGTCTGTAACTCATGTGTGACCGGGCTCCTTTTGTGAGTGCTGCTAGAAATACTAGGTGTTTTATGAATGGTTACCTATGTGTGTCTCTCTGGGAAGGACGGATATCACACTTTTGACAAAAAGACTTTCAAAATTGATTGACAGTCAAGCCTGGCAGGAGCCTTTTTTTTTTGTTCCATGGGAAATTCCAGAAAAGAAAAAAAAATCACTTTGCTATATGTAAGAGAGGGACTCCCAACTGAAGTGGGGCGGGTATTTCCATGAGAGGTTTGCTAGCTGTGACTTATGCTGACCACAGCTCCTGAAGAGGAGGCTGTAAGTGGGCATCAAAGCTATTTCATAGAATCATAGAATAGTCTGGGTTGGAAGGGACCTTTAAAGGTCATCTAGTCCAACCCCCTGGCCATGGGCAGGGACATCTTCAACTAAATCAGGTTGCTCAGAGTCCCATCCAGATGCTGGAGTCTTGGCTGTGTGGGTTTTACTATCAAGCCATCTACTTTGACTCATACCTCAACTAGATGTATTTCATCCACACCTTCTCCACCATCAAATCTGCTGTGCTCATGGCCGTAGCTTTTGACCTCTTTGTCATGATCTGCAGCCCCTGAGGCATACATCCCTCCTGACAAACTCCCTGGTCACCAAGACTGGTATGGGGTTGACCATCCAGGCAGTACTTCTGGTGTTCCCGGCCTCCTTTCTCCTGAAGATGCTGCAATGTCACTGGGTAAATGGTCTCTCGCACTCTCTTGTCTACACCACACATCAGTGTGGCCCAGTCACATTTATGTGACATTTATGAGACAGCAGCATTTATGGCTTAAGTGTTTGCTCTTTCCCCAATGGCTTCAGACTTATTGTTACTTGTCCAGTTGTACATCATGATCCTTAAGACTATCTTGAGTATTGCATCCAAGAAGGAACAGTCCAGGGCCTTGAACACTTGCATCTCCCATATCTGTGTTGTCCTAATCTTCGACATCCCAGTGATCGGTCTGTCTATCACTCACAAGTTTGGGAAAAAAATGCTTCTCCTATTGTTCACATCCTCATGGCCGACACCTGCTTGCTGGTCCCACCATGATGAACCGGACTGAGTACAGTGTGAAAACCAAACAGATCTGTACCCGTACCACCAGAAAGCTGCAAGGAGCCAGATGTGACCCCACAGTCATGGTGTGAGCTGCATCAGAGCTGAGGGGTCTGACTGTGATTGCACGGGTGGGTAGGTAAAGCCTTGCAGGTGGCAGTGGAGTCACACAGCTCAGAAAGGCAATGAGAATTAAGTTAAAAGTTTAAAGGCAAACTCATCACCCAGTGCCAACTTGAATAACTGCTAAGACTTGGGCAATAAAATTCCAGTTGAAAAGTGTGCCATTTTTATGGTCAGACGTGGCTTCTTGCATTGCGTGCATAAGATGCTATTAATTAGAAGAAATGCATATAACTAAGTGATGTAACTGCATAAATATTTTAACCAAACATAATTTCCTCTATTGATTTTCCTCTTACAATAATGTCTAATGGAGAATGATGTTCTGTCCTCTTTCTTTGGTAAAAAAAAAAGGAAGGAATAAACACTTCAATGAAGTTTAAAATGTTGCAGCAGAGTACTGGATATATCCACCAATATTATGCTAGGAATATCAGCAATTTTTATCAGTTAATTAGGGAACACAGCCATCACAAGGATCGGAAAGGGGTTATCAGTAAGAACAGTTATTCTCAGTGGGTACAAAGGAGAGTTGAAGATTAACCAGAAAAAGCAAATGCAGGCTATCACGAGATAGGCAGTTTTCACAACCAGGTCTGTGGGTCTGCAGAGGAGCTGACAAGGGAGGTCCTCGAGGTGGAATTCCTGCTGGATGAATCATCTCAGAGAGACCAGATAAGCTGTGAGACACACCACAAGGATGGGTTTGCCACAGGTCTACCAGGGTTTCATGTACAAAAGTAAAGGTGTATGTCTGCACCATGAGCCTGGTGTTTCCAGGGCATGCCAAACCCTGCTGCCTGTGCACAGGATGGGCTGTCAGCCCACGAGCAGAGAGAACTGGGGATCTTCTTTCCTCAGTAATACATGCATTATTAATCCATGAATTTATTGTGTATTTCTATTTTTATGTAAACAAACAAACAGGGTTTGGAGCAGGAAGGAGTTAATTCATATTCTATTCTATTCTATTCTATTCTATTCTATTCTAATTTTGCTGCCTGGCACTCAAAAGTCCCATTCCACCAGCATTTATACCCATTAGGCTATGGTGCGAGCTCATCAAGTTTTGCCTCCAGACACCTTTCTGAGCAAAGGCTCTGCATCTGCCATCTCCTGGCCTGTGCCTTGGGAAGGCTGAACCATACTTCACACTGGTTTTTCCTCAAGACCCGAGCTGATGCACGGCTTTGTGGGACAGATACAGTAGTAAGGACAAGACATACATGGTCAAGACCCAGCCTTGAAGAGCATTAGTGGTCTACTAATTGCATGCCTTCAAGGGATGGAGGAATTCCTCAGGCTCTGGTTGCTCAGGGGCACTTTCATTTTGGCCATGTTGGACACTGAAGGCAGAGGTGGATTAACACACAGAGGTCTCTGGCTGATCCTCACGGATCTATGAATTTCAGGGAGTTGTTGTATCACCCCGAGTTCCCTGCTGTGATCTAGCCCTGCTCATCACACAGCCCTACCTTATGTGACCAATCCTGCTTGTCCTAGGACCGTGAGATTTCTCATTACCATGCTGATGGCGACTGGGGAGTTTCTTGTGTCTGCTTCTGTTGGGGATGGTGAAATGAAGGATTTTCTGGTCCACAAGTGGGAGACACTTCCAGACTGAAGTCAGGTCTGGCCCCAGCCCTTCCCCATCCTAGCAGAGCTTCAAAAATGTCTCTGGGAAATGTGGGCTGCCCAGGGATGCTTGGTGGTCCCAAATGTGGGCTTCCCTCCTTCCCCTCCCAACACACTCTGCTCCAGGTGCTTCTCCTGGCCCCATGACCCGCTGCTCCACCTTCTTTCCACCTACCCAGCCCCAGGCTGCAACACCTCCAGAAAATTGCCAGAGCTGCCCTCTTTTCTCAGAAGCCCTCCGTCACCTGCAGACATGATGTAATTCTCTGTAATTCTCTGCTTCAACTCTCACCCCACAAATGGGAGGAATTTATACTGGGTTTTTTGCCTTCCTTTGCCTTTTTTGCCTGTTGGACAATGTCTCTGCTCAGCAATATTGCAACCGAATCAGAAACCAACAGGGACTGATGGGACCTGCTGGGCAGGAAAGCAAGTGTTCTTTCTGACACAAGCCTGCACTCGGCTGTGTGTGAGCAATCCTTGTCCCCGGGCAGCATTGGGGTCCTGGGGTTTGGGACAGGTAAGGAGCATGTCCCAGCTGCAAAGCCCCTGGCTGGCTCTGGCTGCTCCCTGCAGCGATGGAGCCATGGGCTGCCCATGTGGGTCATCCTGCAAGTGGAAATGTGCACATGGCATGGCAGCATTTTGTGATATGGCAGCAAAAGCCCCAAAACCTTTTAAAACCCTTAAGCGCCAATCATCTGGAGCTGCAGATCTCTGAAAGGTCCTGTGCTTATTGTTTTAATGCCTTCTTTTGAGACTCGTGGAGGGAAAATATTTCATCATTTGCATCTGGCTTTTTCCTCAAGGCAAACATTTCCTGAACATTTCTACCCTGACCGACAGATTCACTGTCCATATAGTGACCGAGTAATTTCTTAATTCTCTTTTTTCAGTTATTGCTTAAAAAACCTCTTTCTTAAGTCCTTCTTTCTCCTGGTTATGGATTTTTCTGTGTGGAAAAAAAAAACCCTGTATGAATTTCCCACACTTGCTACATTAGTATTCATACTAATCCCTATCAACTTCCCCTTTCTTCCAGTTTTCGTATTTTTTACAGCTGATTCACCTTCCTGTGTAAATCAAAGAAAGAAAAGTGTATGTGTCTGTGTCTGTCTGTCTGTCAGCTCCCACGAGCTCTTAATTTTCTGGTTATTTTCTACCAAGTCTGACAGAGACGGAACAATCATGGGGATATCAAGAGCCTCCAGGTTTAATGAGAACAGTCAGGTCTCTGGAGACGGGAGATCCTGCCAGTGACAGGCATAAGGTAAGAGTCTGGAGGGGCAGCTCAACCCACTGCTCAGCATCGGGAGCTACGTGGGATGCAGAGCAGGGGAGGACAGACATTGATGTTCCCATTGTGCAGGGAGTGACGTGCTCACCTACGTGGTCTTGAATGTGGCTCTTGGGAAGATGCAGAACGTTGAGCCACAAACCATTTTATAATAATTCACCCCATTTATTAAAACTTCTGGTTTTAGTTTTGTTTTCCTGAAAAAGATCTCATTTGGGGGCAGATCTCCAACTATTACGAATTAGCAAAAATTCAGTGGTGCAAAGGGAGCAGTGCTGAGTCTTGGAAGTAGGAAAGACCAGTAAAAATTAAAGGATTGACTATGTTTATCTAGCTTGCACTGAAGGGGTCAGAGAAACCTGAACAGTAATTCCTGCATTTAGTCCAACACAATATGTTTTTCTCAGCTTATACCTAGGAAAATGTTTGATATTTTCTGAAAACTTTGAGATACAAGATACAGAAACACGCACTCAATGGGGAGCTGGACATGGCCGTGTCCAAGCAGAAGATATGCATCTCATCACCATGTAGGTCCAACCAAACCCATCAATAAAGCTCTGATGGTAATGGTATAACACCAGATTGCATCAGCCTGAATTCTGATCGATGGTTCCCCACTAATTTCTCCTTTCTCATTAGTGTTGCAATTTAGTCTGAGGAAACATCTAGCAGGAAATCTGATCAGCAGTGATGATGGGCTGAGTCTAAGAAAGGTAGGAAACCGGGTTATTTCACATGCATACACTCTCACTCTGCTTCTTTGGTCCAGACCATTTCTCCATGCTTTCCTTTCAAAGGAATAGCATCCCTGTCACCGCACTTGCCCAGTCCTGAAGAGTACTTGGGACACCTTTTCTCGAATGTGTTTGTTTTTCATAGTGTAGACGATGGGGTTTAGCATAGGTGGCAAGAGCACATAGAGATTGGCCAACAGGATGTGAACATGGTGGGGGATGTTGCGGCCAAACCGATGAGTGAAAAATGAGAAAAATGCTGGTGTGTAGAAAATTAATATAACGCAGGCATGAGAGCTGCAGGTGCCAACTGCCTTGAGCTGGGCATCCTTGGATGAGAGCCTGAAGACAGCCCGGAGGATGAGGACGTACGATACCCCAATGAGCACAACGTCCACACCTGGGGACAGAAGGGTGGTGGCAAGGCCGTACCAGATGTTAACAGATATGTCGGCACAGGCCAGCCGTGCGATGCCCATGTGCTCGCAGTAGGTGTGCGGCATGATGCTGTGTCTGCAGTATGGCAGCCTCTGAAGGAGGAATATTGTTGGGAACATCACACAAAAGCTCCTGGCTATTGCAGCCAGCCCTATCCTGGCTATCACTGAGTGCGTGAACACTGTGGCATATCGCAGGGGGTTGCAGATGGCCACGTACCGGTCAAATGCCATGGCCAGCAGAATGGTTGACTCTGCAATGAAGCTCAGGTGTGTGAAGAACATCTGGGTAAGGCAGGCATGGAAAGAAATCTCCTTGGAAAGGGACCAGAATACGCTCAGGGCTTTGGGCACTGTGGAGGAGGATAATACGAGATCTGCCATGGCTAACATGGCCAGGAAGAGGTAAATAGGCTCGTGGAGGCTTCGCTCTGTCACAATGACAAATAAGAGGATGAAGTTGCCAAGGAGCGCCGCGATGTACATCAGGCAGAATGGGATGGAGAGCCAGGTGTGCAGGTCCTCCAGGCCTGCCATGCCCAGCAGAAGGAAGGAGGCAGGCTGTAAGCTGGTTTGATTGAGAGCCGCCATGGTGGGATGATATCTGAATTAGTTTGGGCTCCCTTCCCTGTAAGTGAAAATAGGGGAAGAGGTGGGGAGCACAGTTCATAATACAGAAAAACACACCTGAGTTTCCCTAGAGCACTTTATTTCTCCGGATCCCAAAGTGTTTTAAAAAATCACTCCCCTACTCATCGGGGAAGTGTGCTTGAGATACTGACTCCAAATCAAGTAATAAATTAAATTTAAAAGTGTATTTCTTAGACTCAGATATTGAAATCCAGAAAAAGGATTTACCAAAGTTCACAAGCTTGGCAAAGGACCCAGGAATCCGGCCCCTCCAGCTCCAACTGCTGTTATTTATTGTGCTTTTATTCTGTAGCACCCAAAAGCATATGAGGCAGGCGACAAGTTGGGACTGACTGACACTGATTTTATACAACATGCTATTTCTTTCAGTACCCACCTCACCTCTCTCCTCACTCATTCACAGCACATTTCGCATGATGACGGACTAGGATCCCTGCAAGGCAGGGAAGGCTCGCACAGCATCCAGGGCAACAAGGCTGTTTACTGATGGCTGCATCGCATCAATATGACAGGATGAACCACGAACCTGTGCAGAACAAAGCAGAGTGGAAGATCAGCACCCCACAGAGTACGTGATCTCAAGGAACGACTGTGTGCTGGGGAGGCAGAACAGCCGCTGAATTTTAAAGCAAATTTAGAAGGAAAGGTCTAAGGCAGAGCATAGCTGTTGATAGGCAAGCTGTGCAATCCTGGCACAGAGTTTACACAGAGGAGCTCAGGATCCTCAGTGTTTGCTCATGTCAGAGCCCAAGGATCGCCCCACTGCATAATGGGGTGCGGGGGCATTTGCACCACAGCTGGGTGAAATACAACCCAGCAGCGCTGCCCTAGTGTAATCTGCCCCACACTGTG
This sequence comes from Aptenodytes forsteri, assembly GCF_000699145.1. Taxonomy (NCBI): domain Eukaryota; kingdom Metazoa; phylum Chordata; class Aves; order Sphenisciformes; family Spheniscidae; genus Aptenodytes; species Aptenodytes forsteri. The sequence goes on from NW_008795525.1 coordinate 475,380, forward strand.
TCACATCTTCCTATTCTGGTCTCAGCTGGCCACATCTGCCACCAGATGTGCACCGGACGAGCCCAAATCCTCCCATGACCCAACATGCACAGGGTTTGTGCGTGCGGAGTCCTCTCTCTGCACGTCAGGGACTGCTGCAGCTTTTCTGCTTGGTGCTACCTTGGGACTTTTGTCTCTGCTTACCCTTCCTCTGCAAGTTGCTCAGCCCTACCCAGATGGTGATTTGCAGTATTTCCAGAGAAATAACAAAGCCACCTGTGAGGGCAGCATCAGCCAAACTAGTTGAAATGTGAAGAAGAGCCATGAACCCTTCACAGAAAATGGGTGGTCAGGGCTAGGTCTCCGGCTGCTTTGACTGGCAATAACCTGTCTGGTGATGATAGCGGAAACATTTGCTGATAGCCTTCTGCTTCTTCGAATGCATGAAAGGCATGAAAGGCAGCATGAGGTCATCAGGTAGATATCAGCTTTTTAGAACCAGGCTGTGATGTCCTGCATGAAATGTTGATTCAGGTGGAGCCTGGGAAACTCTCCTGCAGGTAGCTGCTGCAGGTAGCACACCCTTCAGGTCAGAGAAGGACCCTGGAGCCAAAGTAGCAGTATTTACATGACAAAACCTGCCTGGAAAATGGTGTTTCTCATCTCAGAGCCTAAAACTGCAGATGGGAGTGGTCCAGGGGAGTTTCTCCCAACTGCAGAATTTTATCTTCTAGTTCAAATCAGGTACCTCAGCCACAGAGACCTGCCAAATGACAGCTACTGCAAATAACTCACCAGCTCCCGTGACAGCCAGGAATGAGGATATCTGCCTCTGAACCTGAGGGGACACCTGCAGAGAGGGGCAGGGAGGTGGCAATATTTATACACTCCCCCTGAGTCCCCATGGGGCTCACAATGCAGCTGGGAGCAGCAGAGCTCAGGTCTATGCTGCTTGGACAGATGTGATGGAAAGTATACAAAACTAATGGGGTTTCGAGTGGAACTCCTTCAATGTGAGCTGCCTGGTGAGAGATTTCCTTTCATTGCTTCCACAGATTATGGCATGGGACGGAGCACACAAAGCCTTCAGAGTGCTGTATCATCTCCTTCACGGGGGGGGGTTGGGATGAGGTGGGATGGCTGAAGACATGTGGATGAATGATGCTGACCTCCTCCAGCCAGCCCTACCGAGATGACACAGGATCTGCTGCGATCACTGCCTCTAGCCTTGCTCTGCCTGCCTCCGTGGGTGTTCAAGCGCTGCTGCTTCAAGCACCAGTGTGATTAATACAATACATGTGTCTGCTCTCTGCAGCAGGCTTTCATTGCCATTCCTGGTCTGAATGCTCAGCATTGGCTTGTACTCTGTGAGGACTCTCTTTGGGGGCATAAAAAGAAAATCCAATATTAACAAAGAGTGGGAATGGTCAACAAGTGGGTGAGCAGAAAGAGGTTGTGGGGAAATGGAAACTAATAAAAGTAAGAAGGAAGTCAAACTTGGGTAGCTTAAATTAAGCACTAAATCTAGACTTAGTTGCTGAAGTAAAACCAGACAGATTGACTTTAGCCAGATATTTTCTTTTTCAGACATTTTCTTTTTCCTTTCTTCTTCCTTCCTTTCTTTTTTTCCTTTTCTTTCTCAGGAAAATTGTGACCTGACATCTTGGGAATCAACATTTCAAGATTAGATTTTCAAGCCCCCAAAATTGGGATATTTGCAAAAAGTCATTGTCACCAGCTGTTGGCATGTGCATGCCTTATGGCTGTCCAACCCCAGCACAGATATTGTAGCACATAACCCCTGGCTCAGATTGACTCTAGTGTAAGAATGCATGGTTGTAATTAAATAAGGTCCTCAAGCCTCAGTGACCCACTTGACATATCTGTGGCATAGGCAGACTAATGCTTTCTAATGCCTGAAAATCCATTTTACACTGGTAAAGCTGGAATTATCTATGTCCCACACCTAATTTGGGTATCCTTCCCTGTGGGTGAGTCAGTGGCACATAGCTCTCACGGGGTCTCAGCATGGGGGACTGATCTCACCTCATTTCTCTCTCTCACCCTGCATGCAGGGACCAGGACCTAGAGCAGTCCCAAACACGTCAGGTTTTGGCATTGCCCAGCAGCTTTCAGGGGTTCCTCTCTCCTGTCCCACGCTGGTGGCAAGCTACGGCTCAGGTTTGAAAAGCAGGCATGGGGTTTAAGTTCCTCAGCTTTTGGATTTTCAACCTAAAAGTCTCAAAATCAAAGCACAGCCACCTTTTGAGTGCAGCAGCCATATTCAGGGGTGTGTGTGGTGTGCAGGTCTCTGTGCACATCATCCTTTCTCTGACAGAGGCTTAATTGAGGCTCCTCTGCAAAATGCCTTCAGTAAGCCACTCAGGTGAGGACCCTCTTATGGAGACTTTACTTCTGGACTGTCTCCCTGCTTCAGAAAAAGGAGGAAAATGAGAAAAGGAAAAAGAAAAGGAGAAAAAACCTTTCTGTGAAGGTCCTGGCATGGGACAAAGAACCTATGGGGTGCATCTGGCATGGGGTAACCTGTGTGACCCCATGGATTTGCTTTCTCATTTGTGGTCTCCAAAGCAGAGATATGCCCCCCTCCTTGCTTACATGAGGAGCTCCCCACCGTGGGCTGAGGCCACCGGGGCCTGGGGGCGGCAGGGATCGGGAGCATCCCGCCTCCCGCCTCCCGCCCCGCAGCACCCAGCAGAGGGAAGCAACGAGCCGCACTCTGCCCGCCCGCAGCCTCCCGGGGGTACCCAGCCTGAGCTATGGCAGATCCCCCGGGGAAAGGGGAGTGGGAGTTTGCGGGATCCTGGCTTCACACATCCCCAGTGCTGCTGCCAACGCTCTTGGTTAGCAAGACGGTGTCTTGCTCTGGCCACGCTGATGCCTCTGGGCTCCCAAGCTGCGATGGAAGGACTTGCTCTGGGGCAGCGGAGCTCAGCTCAGCCTGCACCAACATGGGAGTGCTGCAAGGAGCTAGTCCAAGCGCTGTCTAACCCAGCAGCCTGGCCACCAGCAGATCCCTGGGGAAGAGTTTAAGCAGAAGGCAAACATGCTGTGGCACTCCTCAACGCAGAAGAGCACGGGGGCTCCTCAGCCAGGGAGGGTATTTTGGTATCAAAGGATTGCTCTCCTGTGAATTTATCTTGCTGCTTTTTGAGCTTGTAGAAACCTTTGCCTTCCACAACATGCTGCAGAGCTCTTCCCCGAGGGAGAGAGTCTGAGGACAGCTCCGAGGTTGAGGACAGCGGGTCTCACCCATGAGCAAGGCTCTGCCAAGCAGCTCTTGGGCGAAGGTTGTCTGATCGAAGCTCTCGCCAGAACAACCCACAACTTCAATACTGGAAGAAGCAGAATTACTGGTCTCCAGGGTCCTTAGTTGGGGCTTGTCATTTCATTATACATAGGAGGATGCATATATGTGTCTTCATGGGTTATATAGATGTATGCCAAGGGGTTTGAGCCTGGAAAGGCTGGGAGAATCCACTGGACCACTTTTTTAAATATTTACAGTTCCCAGTAACAGTGCTCCCAAGGACATGTTGATCTTACTTGTTACAGTGCAGGGTGCACAGTCCATAACAAACACTGGCAGAAAACATGGAAACAGTTCTTAAATGTTTAAATTGCTTCAAAATGTCCTTCCAAGGGCAGTCAGTTTATACAGTGCCTGCACCTCTGGGTCAGCTGGAAGAGAACAGCTCCTTTTGAAACAGCGCTACCCCATCAGCCTAAGGGGGAAGAAATCAATCTTCTAAGTGTAAATGAGCCAGTCTGAGGAGGCGTTGTGCTGCAGTGCCTTATGGAAACTCCAGCATACTAATTAGTGCATGCTAATTCAGGAATGATAGTTATTTCAAGAAATCTGGTGTTGTAGCCTAACCCAGGCAAAATGCTCCAGGTGAAACAAAGAAAATTCTAGGGAGGCAAGCACTTGTGTTTTAAAGAGAAAACAATACTGTTGGTTAACATCTGAGAGTCCAAAAGCCATTGCTTGATATAAAGGGTTCCCCTTGCAGACCTGTGGGGGGCTGCTTCTATTATCAGCCCCTGTTTGGGACGCCAGTCCAGCTGTGCCTGTAGAGGGTGAACCTTGCCAGACCTGGCCCGCTCTGCTCCTGATCGCCCTCATCCTCCACCTCATATACAATGGACCAAGTCCGAATATCCAGTGACTAGCCTGGTCTCCCTGGGACCACAGACGGTCCCAGGTGGCCAAAAGGACCGTCACAGAGAGCAGTGCCTGCCTTGGCACCCACACCAACACCAGCAGTGCTCACATAGACATGACCACATTCTTCCTCGATGGCTGGTCAGGACAGGACATGACCCTCGCCCGCTTGGTTCACAGTCACTCTTGTGTCCGTGGGTCCCTCGAACCCTGGAGCAGACCAGAAGCCTGTCCAGATCCATGCCCAGACCCTCGCCCGCTTGGTTCACAGTCACTCAAATGCCCAGACCCTGGGCCCCGTTTGTCCACTCTCCAGATCCAGCCTTGGGTCTTTCTGGCTTCTGGTCTCCTCCCATGCATCAGTTAGTCCAGCTTGTTGTTTGTCACCAAATCCCACGTGTGTACCCCTGTACACAGACAGTAAGGTCACTCAGAAAAGAGCCAGAAGTGAGTTTAATGAGCAGACAGGACAGGCTGTGGTGATCAGGTGCATGGCCTGGAGAGTGCATTGACCAGCAACTTGTTTACGCTCCATCAGCCCCTTTACCAGTCCCGCTCCATTTTCCTGTGCTGGTTCCTTCCCAATCTACCCGGATCCCTCCCTTCCCTCCCCTTTGGTCCTTCTCCTAAACATCCCATAATACATTTTGCACATTCCCACAAGTCCCTTAAATCATCCCATATAAAGTTTTACACAAGCCCCATCGAATATCCAGCACTAAGTCTGCTCTTTCACAGGGGACCCTGATGACAGGATCCCGTCTTTTGCCTCTGTTTATTTGTTGAAGAGCCATTAACCAGATATCCTTACAAACCATGGCACTTACATTGCAGGTATCTACGTATCCTTTACCTTCCATATACCTTTTACCTTCTTTATATCCTTACTTGCCACATATCCTTACATCGGCAGAAGTTTGGCATGTTCCCCTCTCCTGGCTGGTCTTCTTGGGGGTTGAACCTTGCATAAGACAGTTGGCAGTGACCATCATATTGGCTTTACTGGAAAATGGCAACCCTGGACTTGCGGACCCCTTTGGCAGAGCACGCTCAGTATCCATCTCCGTATCGTTTTGGTTTTCATGCTGTAAATGGTAGGATTCAGGATGGGTGGGTCAAGGAAATGGATGTTGGCTGTGAAAGCATAGGCCTGGGGGGACACATGTTTGCCAAACTGGTGCATCGTGGACAGGCAGATCATGGGGATAAAGAAGAGGAGGACAGCACAGATATGTGAGATGCAGGTGTTGAGGGCTTTGAGATGCTCCCTCCAAGTTGCAATGTTCAGGATGGTCTTAAGGATGAGAAGATAGGACAGGAGGACAAAGAGCAAGTCCAAATCTAGTGTGGAGAGTAGCACAAAAAGGCCATAGGTATTGTTAATCCTCATATCTGAGCCTGCATGTTTGATGATGTCTGGATGCAAACAGTAGGGATGGGAGAGCTTGCTGACCCTGGTGAAACACAGCTGGGTCAGCAGGATTGGGAGTGGGAACTGGACAAGGGCGGTCCTCACGATGATTGCCACACATATCTTGATGGTCACTGAATTGGTGAGGATGGAGGAATATCATAGGGGGTGGCAGATGGCCACGTAGCAATCGAACGCCATCGCCAGAATGACAGCAGATTCAATATCCGTGAAGGAGTGAACGAAGAACATTTGGGCAAGGCAGGTGCCAAAGCTGATCTCTCTGCCCTCCAGCCACAGCATCTTCAGCATGGTTGGGAATGTGGAGGTGGACAAGCCCAGGTCGGCCCCAGCTAGCATAGCAAGGACTAGGTACATGGGCGCGTGGAGGCTCCGCTCTGCCCTAATGATGGAAAGGATAGTCAAGTTCCCCAGCAGTGCCAGGAGGTACGTAGAGCAGAGAGGAACAGCAGACCACATCTGAGTGGTTTCCCATGCTGGAAAGCCAGCCAAAAAGAATGATAGGGTCCTGGTCTGGCTGCTGTTGGTCCTGGGTGGGATGAAACAAGGATGCTCCATCTCATCCCTGAATAGCTGCCCTGGAACGAAAGCCAGCAGGATCACAAGCCACACACAAGCAGTAAGAAATAGGAATAGTCCAGAAGCCCTTCAGTCTGAAGCCTTGGATCAGAGGCATCACCATGACCAGCAAAGCCGTGCTACAGCAAAGCTTACCTGGAGCTGTACTGAAACAGTCTGAGTGTGCTCACCTCCCCCTGCATGCACACTCTGACACAGAAACCATGCACAGACAGAAAACACGTGTATGTGTTGCATGCCCAATGTACACAGGGTCTAGCTCTGGCTGCCTGGTATAGCAGGAGAATGAACAATTTTTTTAAAAAAAAATGTCCATCCGGGCTTGTGTAAATGCAAATTGAGAGAGGGAAGTGACATTGCAGTTAGAGAGGGCTGGTCTTGAATTTTGAGCTTTGCTGGGAATCTCTGGTGAAAGAAGAGGCGCTGATAATGGATCAGATACTGGTCTGCCTGTGGAAATATAGCACCTTTCTTAGGAATGGAGACGGGTAGAGCCTGGCCCTTTTAGACCGACAAAACACAGGCCATCTACAAACACATGGAGGGAAAAAGATCTACTTAAGCTGAAGGATAGTGATTACTCACAAAGCAACATGTGTAAATTATACACAGATAAAGGTAAGCTGCAAATTACAAGGACATCGTATCAAAGCAGGATGTCTCTGGACATCCTCCCACTAGAAATACAGGGAGGAGATGCATCTGCTTTTACAGAAAGTTTTCTTTCTGCAAACTCATGCTGCCTCATGCTGCCAGGAAGGATGGGGACAGGATTCAAGGGCTGTAATCTCTAGAGTCCTTTCCCCACGGTACTTGCAGGCTTCACTGCATGCCTAACTTTGGTCCTCACGCCCGTCTTTGAAGGACCATCTACCACAGGGTATCCACCTGTAAGTCTAGAAAAGTATTTGAAACAACTTAAATAACTGTAAAACCATTACATTTTAAAAAATCTATCTATCCATTCAGAAAATTGCAGAAATATTGCCGTTCTTTCCTCAAATTTATAAGGCTTCTATTCCACAGCACCTCTCTGCCCTTCCCTGTCTCAGTGTACAGGTTTCAGGCCCAATGGATAACTCCAAAGACAGAACAAGTTCCATGGATTGATCTGGGCTTGCACAAAGCTATAGATTTTAAGGTGTGGGAGTTTTCTCTAGTCCCCAACAGAAACTTATCAAAGATCATCCCCCGCATTACATGGAGGGGAAGGAGGAGGACTTACTGGAGAAAGTTATCTTCAGACACAAACATCTGACAGGATCGGTTAAAGCATCCATAATTCCCAGTTCAGTCTCCACCCTGAGAGTACAGGATCTGTCAGAGGTAATTTTTAATTAAAAAATTAATTAAAAAATTAATTGCCCTAAATTGCTGGTATGCCTGATCTCTTCCTCCAGAGGTCTGACAGTGCTTTACACTGTGCTAGATGGATGCTGCATCAGTTGCATGCATGAAGACCTGGGGAACCTCCTTGTCTCATCCACATTTTATGCAACAAAACAGCACACTTCCACTGCAGCATGCACTGGAGCAAGGGAGCACCATGATTTTAAGCAGGCAGAGCTTGCTGGGACTGTGCTGGCAGGAGGGAAGAGGAGACTCCTACTCCCCCTCAGCAGCCAGGGTGCATTTTCAGCACCTCAGCAGAAACAAGACCCTCCCGAATTTGAGATCGGGTGCATCCCATCTCACACATGTCACAGCCTGTCAGGAAGAGCCTAAGCACAAGAGAAAGGTGAATCCTTTAGGTTGCTTTTCTAAGTGATGACTCATTTTAACTCCTACAGTTTGATGTACTCCAAAAAATGACAAATTCCACAGATGTACCCCAGGATTTCACTGAGACTGGGTGTCCTCACAAAGCTGTGAGTGGAAAAGGGGCTGCACCCTGCTTTAGCATAAACAGTGGTTCTCTGAATGGATGCAGGGCTGCCTATCCCCCTTTGCAGGCAGTGAAACATGAGAGTTTGGGGTCTCTGAGAGCTCTCCCATCTCCGTGCCAGCCCTCTGGAAAGGGGACAGAGCACAGCTCCTTGGAGCAACACCCACCTCGGGTAGCTGAAATGAGCTGGCCCATAGGAGGGTGACAGGGGTGTTTGCAGGTGCAGGCATCATGGACCCTGTCCACATCTGGGAGCAGTCAGCACCCAGCTGAGCCCTCGTCAGTGGCACAATGCAATCTTCCACGACAGAGCGAAGAGCCCACTCTCCTGCCTTGCTCACAACCGCCTTGAGCTTCCCACCAGCTCCGCTGCAAGGAAGCAGCCTGCTCCTGACCATCAGGGCTCACAGCAGCAGAGGATTTATAGAGGACCCTGAGCAACCCCCCTGTGGGAGAGGGCTGGCCTGGGAGCATGAGGGTTTTTGGTTTCTCAGCGCTCAGAGAAGATGCATTAACTCCCACAGCACCAGGTCCACCCTGGCATGCAATGCAGCTCTGCACTGCGCCATCGGTCCCTGCTGATGGCAGCACGGGATGCACCCTGGAGACACCTTCCAGAGATGCGCTCCTCCTCCCGGCCTCCCCCTCCCCGGAGAGTCAGGCCAGGTGTGGTTTGGGTAGAGGAGCTCCTGCTCTGTGGCAGGGTGATGGATAGATGAGTCCTCAAGGTTTTTCCCAGCCCCACTTCAGTTCTGTGGATGTGGAAGGAAACCCTGCAACAGGTCTCTGGTCTCTGGAGCAGACCAGAGCTATGTGGTCTTGTGTCCTGTCCCCAAAAGTGGCCTTAGGCAGATGCCAAGAGAATATAAGAACAGGGCAAGCATACTTAGTAATTCCTCAAGCACCTTTCCAGCCCTCAGCAGTTTGTGGTCTAGGGGATTCCTGAGCCAGAACTGGTTCATATATACATAATAGCTCAGGAAGGACTTTTTCTTCCTCTAAAGGTTCACTTGAATTTGAATTTTGGTAACTGCAACACATAATGGCAAGAAGATCTAGAGCCACCACTTTATGCTTGTTCTGAACACGCTTCTTTGGAGGGCTCCTAATTCATGTATTGGAAAAGACAGTGTACACTTCATCCCTGCCACCCATTCAAAGGTGACTTATGCTGACACAACCGAAAGCAGTGTCCATGGTGTGACAGCTGCCTTCCTGACCGGTGCTGCGTGCTATCTTCAATGTCAGGTCATACATCTTGGTTCTCCAAGATGTGTTGAGTTTGCCTTCCGGGAACACCTGTCTCAAGCTCTTTGGTCCCTGTGGGACCCACATCTGCATGGTCCCACATCTGCATCTCTGCCTTCTTCCACCTTCCAGCTTTCTTCTTCTTCACCCACTGTTTCAGGACCACTTGTCTGCCACCCTGTCCATGTCCTGCTGGCCAGCCTGGACCACCCACACCATAAGCCTCACTGGGTATGGGGTGAAGACCAAGGAGATGTGGGCATGGGTGTTTGGCTTGCTCTGTTAGAAGCAGCGCAGCCTGGAGCCCAGCACTGCTCTGGCAGGTGAGGCTGGATGAGCCTAGACTCAGCAGCCTTCCCCCCCGGCTGTCCCCAAAATACCTCCCTGAACATCCCAGCTCCCTCCAGCTGCCCTGGGTCACTCGAAGCTCCTGCGGTAACTCACCCTGCTTTTAGTCCTCCCATTGGGGTGCTTCGGGGTGGGGAGCATCGTGAGCCCTGAGTGCAGCCACTGGAGCGGTGAGAGAGAAACGGGATTCGAGTGGGCACTGTGAGATGGTCCTCAGGGATCAGGGCATGAGCGCACGCCTGGGTGACATGCTGAGTTCGGCTGGACCAAAAGAGATGCTCCAGGACATCCACCTCCATCCCCATCAGCTCTTTGTGGGTTTTCCCTGCACAGACCCCTTACTATGCCCTTATCATGTGACAGCAGACACTCTTGCAGTGTTGCAATTATACTTTAATTCAGAAGGTCAGCAGCATGTCTAGGTATGATTTAAATCTTGTCTCAGCCCTCAGAAAGGTTCTTGTGAGAGGCAGGAGGTTCATGGGGGTCTTCCTAAATCTTGGACTAGATTTTACCACAGCACTTGGTGCACCGATGGATGAAGCATTTTGAAAACAACATAATAATAAAATAAATGTCCTGGGTGGATTTCATCCAACTAGAGGAAATGATGAGAACAAAATGCTTTAATGGCCATTGTTAGTGAGGGGGAGAAATGGAATATTGAGTGCTGAACATTGTAGCTCAAGAGCCTCAGAGTGGATGAAGATGGTCAGATTTCAGTATCTAAAGTTATATTTATTACTGTATTCTTTGGGGCTTGTCTTTCCCCACTGGTAAAACACTAATGAAGAAACATGGTGCACAGGGATATAGTGAATGCATTTTTATTGCAAGGAGGAATTGCATTAGGGAAATGTTAACTTAAACATCTAAACCATTTGCGTTTGTGCAGTCATTTTGATGGAGGTTTGTTACCGCAGCCATCACAAACCCCTGGCTGACCGTGGGGAGCAAGCCAGGTTGGAGGCAGCAGCTGCAGCAGCTCTGCCACTGAGCACTGCGTTTGAGCTCTCCGAGACCATGAGACTGATCACAGCAGGTCCTGCCTGGAATGATGGCCCAGGAGTGGTGGCAGGTGCCTTATTTTCACGGTGAACTGAGATAAGCAGACCATGTTCCCATCCTGGATACCTGGGTGTAAATTCCACATGGCTACACACAAAAACCACAGTCCACATGGACCGTCAAGAGGGACGTTTGCTCACCGCTAGCTCAGGCACCAGCACCGACTCTTCACACGCCCCAGGGGACAGAAAGTGGTGTACAGCCCTTTCCTTCTGCCCTGACCCAGCACAGCCCATGCAGGTTGACTGCAGACTTGCTGCAGCACTGGTAACTTCTGCAGCAGGTTACTACATGGAGCCAGGATCTCATCCCAGTGCGTGGACCTTGCTCCCAGTTACTCCAGTTGAGATGCAGGGTTAGGGGTGGCAGACGGATAAACTCTCTGCGGGCACAACCCCACCTGCGCCAGGGGATAAACTGGCACGGGGGCTTTCCCACAGCACAGCAGAGCTGAGACAGTTTCTGTAAACCCAGGCACCTGGAGGTGACGTTAGAACCTTCCCAGTCCAGACCAGCTCCAAAGGGGTTTGCTGTCTCTGTGCCCAAACACGCAATGAGAAAGCACCAGTCTCTCAAACGCTCATGCATGTGGCTAATTCCCATTAAAAAGAGGTGTATGTGAGAGTCCCTGAGTGCTGCTATAGGGTCAGAACAAAGGATGAAAAGGGTACAGAGGAGGAAAAGGAAGAAACTAGGAAATTCACCCACAAAGTCTGTCCTTGTGCATCTCCTCAGGCCCAGAAGGTGTGGGAAGGGACTTGGTCCCAGCCCAGAAAAGCCAGAAAATGCAGCAGCCGGATGCCTTGCTCTTGATGGAGACAGGGTGAGGCCCTCCCCCTGGGAGTCAGCTGCTGAGAAGGCAAAACTGGGTTTTGCTAGAAGAGAGATTTACTGAATTGGGGAGGGGGTTCACTGGAGCAACACAGCTTCATGCTGTGCAGGCAACAATGCAGAATAGGGCATTTATCGGGGCAGGGAGACACTGTCCTCGCCCTTTTGCTCAGCTGGTGGCCCTGCACATCTGCCTCATGCTGATGCCCAAGGTCCGTTTTTTTTATCACCAAGGTCCGTTTTTTTATCACCAAGGTCAGCTCAGGAGCAAAATTCACCCCCGGCCAGATGGTCCGCTGTGTGCACAGGGAGCAGCGAGCCCCTCGCAAGGCTCTCAGTTTCCTCCCCAGCCTCCACGGGTGGTTTCTGACGATGCTTTGTCACCATGAGAGGATGGACCCTCCAGGCTAGAGACTCACAGCAGGAGCGATGGGTGCGAGGGGCTTTCACACACCTTGCTGATGTGCAAATGAGAGTGCAAAGCACTGGGGAGCAGCCGTGCTGCTGCTCTGGCTTTGTGTTGGTAACTCCTCTGGAAAAGAGTGGGGTAAATCAAGCCTTGGAGGAGCTGGTGGCATCTTATTTCCCCCCAGCTCTGCTCTGCGCTCCTCTGCCCTTCATCACACAGGGAACCAAACCTGGGTTGTACTTCTCAGAGTGGCTTTGGATTAAGCCCCAGATTAACAGTGGTTAGCACCAAACACAGCCTGGCTGGAAAATCAGCACCCAAACTGGGGAAGGGATTGGGGCATCCGAATCCCAGCACCTCCTCTGGAAATCCCAGTCACTGATGGGAGCATGGTCCAGAGGAAGCCCAGGTACCACCGGGCATCCCCTTGCCCAATGCTCGCAGGCTGGCAGCACAACCGGGTGTCCAGAGCTGTGCCTCAGTTTCCCCTCTTACCCCATCCTGCCCCGATTTGGCATGCCGTGGGGTTTCACCAACACTAGAGGGAGCAGGAACTCTCCCACGCAGCGGGTTTGCGGTCCTCCAAAATTGCACCTCCCTCTGGACCTGCACAGGGCACGGGGTCTGTGTTGTGGATCCGGTGCTGTGCCGGGCCGGGGCCCCGCAGCCACGATGCACCGTTCCCTGGGCAAAGGCACACACACAGCTGCAGGGGCTTCACGGGGAGGCAGGGGGTCCCGGGGGGAACAAGCCAGGTCTTGCCGCAGCAACTCTTGCAGGGTGGCTTGGCCAGCCTTGCTTTTCTTTCCCCCTTCCTTCCTTAAACCCATACCTCAGTTTCCCTGCCTGGAAAAAGAGGGCTTGCTTTCATCTGCATCATCCTGAAGGTCTGTCAGTCCTCTTCCCAGCGTTGCATGTGTGAACCGGCACAGAGGTTGCCCCAGGGAGTGGCATATTTCAAACATGAAGGAAAAGGTGCTTCCCAGGGCAGTGATGGTGGCTTCAAATCCTGACTGTGTGCCTGTTGGGAAGGGGCTCGTGTAAATCACCAGCTCCTGGCATGACAGGAGATCCCAGGTGAATTTTGTGCCTTGTGATATATGGGAGCTCAGTCTGGGCAGTTTAACGCTTCGGAACACAAATGTTTTGTGCCATGGATCACCCTAAACCACATTTACCCAAAAGCTCCTCAACCCCAGTGAAAGAGGCCAGCTTTACAGCACATGCAAGAGCTTGCCCGGAGCACAGTAGGCTCAGCACTCACCTGCACGGAGTTGGGCTCAGTACGGTTGAGAGGGCATTACACAAACACCAAACAGACCTGGCATTAATTTCCAGCCAGAATGCTAACAAAAGGTTGGCTAAGGAAGATTATAGAATCATAGAATCATAGAATCATTGAGGTTGGAAAAGACCTCTAAGATCACCGAGTCCAACCGTCAACCCAACACCACCATGCCCACTAAACCATGTCCCTAAGCGCCTCATCTACACGTCTTTTAAATACCTCCAGGGATGGGGACTCCACCACTTCCCTGGGCAGCCTG
>NW_008795525.1:490034-510923 GCF_000699145.1 Aptenodytes forsteri
CACCTGTCTAAGCCGTGAGCCGCCAGCTTCTCTAGGAGACTGCTGTGGGAGACGGTGTCAAAGGCCTTGCTGAAGTCCAGGTAGACCACATCCACAGCCTTTCCCTCATCCACTAGGCGGGTCACCTGGTCATAGAAGGAGATCAGGTTGGTCAAGCAGCCCCTGCCTCTCATGAGCCCATTTATTATGTCTTGTGTATTATGAATTATGTCTTGTTGTATCCCTGGGGTAGGAGGAGGGCATGGGACAGCAAACATCCCCCTTTCTTGAGGGGGATCCTGCCCTGCCACGAGCATTTCATGGCACTTTGGGCAAGCAGCCGCCCTGTTTGATGCCTCAGTTTCCCCACAAGGAGCTCTGCCTGCCAGCCAGTGCAGGGAGAAGCAGGGGAGCCTTCTGATCCCCTGAGAGCCTTTCTCTGGGAGAGGGAGCGAGGTGGTGTGCCTCCCTCCTCTATGGAAATAGGAAAAGTTTCACAAGCAGCTGGCACATTTCACCACTCACCCCACCCCACACACAGACTTGCAACAGGGCAAGAGGGGAGGATGAAGAAGAGGGGCTGGTTATCAGGACACATCCTACCGTCCCTTTGGTAATATGAGTCACCTGAGCCTGCCATGGGCTCTGCTCCAGAGATGGAGGGCAGTATGAAAACCATGCTGCCGCAGGGGTGAGCAGCCCATGCTCGCCCGGGTAATCCAGAGCTGCCCTCTCTCTCCTGGTTCCGCTAAGAAAAAAAAAAAAAAGCTAAATATTTTTCAGCTGGTTGCCACACTGCCTCAGCAGAAATATTTTCTGCTGCGTCAGAAGTCTGACACAGCATAATGGGGAATGCTGCTCCTTGGCCAAGGGCTGCCTTATCTCTGCGCAGCCGGGCTCCTGTTTGTGCCGTCTGAGTTATCGCCCTGCCGCAGCCCCACGCTGCAGCCGGGCTGGGAGATGCTGCCGTGACTCAGCACCCTGCTGCGGGTGCCCGGTGCTGGTGCAAACTCATTGCACTCAATTTAGAGCCTGCCACAGCAATACGGCAGAAATAGCTAAAACATCCTGCTGCAGAAAATGGACTTGAGTCCTGGGCATGGGAGTGAGAGCCCCGTCTGGCTCTGTCAGGCAGGCGATGCTGGTTTCAGAGCTGCCTTTCTGCCTGGATGTCTGAAGAAGACCCTCACAATAAAGTGTCCCTCTGGGCTGGGGTGAAACAGGGTCTGTGGAACATTCCCTGATCTCCGTCTCAGCTCAGCCCCACAGAGATGCTATTATTTGGGACTCCCTGGGAGAAAGGAGATCTGCCTAGTGCACGATGCCGGGATGATGGCTTGGTGCTGTGGAGAGCTGAGCAAAATTAGTAACGAACTTTAGGCCAGTCCCTGATTCACCCACAAGTCCTGGGACCACAGAGGTGCTGGGATGAGCTGCTGAACACCAGGGCCTCTGGCAGGGCAGCTGGAGAGAGGCTCTGCCAAGGGCTGCCCCAAACACAGGGTTTTGGTGCATCACCCAGGGCAGGGGGCTGCTCTCTCATGTGAGGAGTACGTGGTGCAGGCAGCCCTCAAACAGCTACTCGGTGGCTGCAAAGGGATTGCCCCAGGTGCCATCCCATTTTCACAGTCACTTTTGCTACTTGAATAAGTAACATGTGCCAGGTTGGAGTCAGGTCTCCCTCTCTGCCTTCCTAAAACCAAGTCCCAACACAGAAACAGGTCTGGCTCTGTCCATTGCCAGCATTAACTGCTTGAAAGGCATCAGGGGAACGTAATCCATGCAGAAAATGTGTTCCTGACCCAGTTGATCCTATGCCACAAACAGGAGGAGGAAAGTCCTTGTCTGAGCTCAGCAATGCACTTCTTGGTCCCATAGGAACATTCCTTGCTCATATGAACATCTTTCATTAGCAAGTGCCCTGGGACTGTAAGGTCTGGGACACAGCTCTCATGGTTCCCATCCAGTGCTAGGGGCTTTTTGTGGGGGGGGTCTGTGGTTAAGGGAGCCTTCTGCAAAGCAATGACAGGCAGAGCCAGCTAGACTTGCAGCAGGTGTAGTGCTGGGAGGACTGGCTAGGTCCCTTGGAGCTAACCTGCTCCTTAGAAAAAAGGATGCTGGAGCCTTGTTAGGGGGAAAGCAAGGCCATTTGCCCTTATTCTGGGGTTTAAATACGTGGAGGGTTACCTGCTCTCCACACTGTACTTCTGCCCAGCATGAGTACAACCAAGCTCTTCCCAGAGCAGCGGGCTCCTCTGCTCTTCCTGCAGCAAGACTTGGCTCAGTTTGTCCAAGGAGCCCCGGGCTCCCTTAGTGACCACAGGTGAGGAAAGATGTGGGGAGGAGAGGAGGAGCCTTACCTTTCAGGTGTAAGAGTGCTCCCCAAGGCATGAGCACAGGCAAGGGCTGGGGGAAGTGGTAGAGAAAGGCAGCATCGGACACCATTAGCAGCCGAGCAAAGGAGGCAGCTGGTGCCCGCTCTTGAGATTTGCAGCCATGCGTGCCTTGAGAGCACTGCAAAAGCCCCAGGATTTTCAGAGGCGGAGGTTTCACACCTCTTGTCTAAGGGCTGGGCTCCGTCCCACAGGGATTTCCCCCCCCAAGGGCTGGGGGAAGTGGTAGAGAAAGGCAGCATCGGACACCATTAGCAGCCGAGCAAAGGAGGCAGCTGGTGCCCGCTCTTGAGATTTGCAGCCATGCGTGCCTTGAGAGCACTGCAAAAGCCCCAGGATTTTCAGAGGCGGAG
This sequence comes from Aptenodytes forsteri, assembly GCF_000699145.1. NCBI lineage: Eukaryota > Metazoa > Chordata > Aves > Sphenisciformes > Spheniscidae > Aptenodytes > Aptenodytes forsteri. Next base: position 492,760 of record NW_008795525.1, read on the forward strand.
GTTTCACACCTCTTGTCTAAGGGCTGGGCTCCGTCCCACAGGGATTTCCCCCCCCCATCCCAGAGCGGGGGAGTCCAGTCCACAGGATTTTCAGAGGCGGAGGTTTCACACCTCTTGTCTAAGGGCTGGGCTCCGTCCCACAGGGATTTCCCCCCCCCAGTCTGTCCCAGAGCGGGGGAGTCCAGACCCTCTGTGCTCCGTGCGCTGATCCTGACTTTCTGTGCCAGCATCTGTTCAGCTCTGCGGCTCTTCCCTTCCTGGGCCTGTAAAGCACCCAGGGTCCAGCCCTGGGCAATGGGTCTTTCTGGCCACTTTCTGCTCTCCTGAATTGACAACTGTGAGTTTGAGCCCTGCATCAGCAGAGCTGCATTTGCAAAAAAGCTGAGTCCATGGGAATTCCCCACTGACTTGTCAGAGTGCAGAGACACCGGAGGGCGAAGGCACCAGAACAGCCCCCAACTCCAGACACTGTTTGTGCCTGCAGAACCTCAGGGATACTGCAAACCACCAAGGATCAGGACTTTCGGATTAGCCACAGTTCAGCTGAATTGCCAGCAAGAGACTGCAGAGCGGTTGCACTGCAGGATTTTAGTGTGTGAGCACAGGGACTCAGTGTCACACACAGGACTGCGTCAATGCCTGAGGGCTTTTTGCTTTGTAGGTTTCCTAACCAGGGCACTATAATTCATGGCACTGTGTTATGCCGTGGTATTATAATCACTTATTTAATCTACACGGGCAGGAGACCCCAGAAGGGACCTTTTCTGTGGGTCTGATTTTCCATCTCTTTCTCTCTCCTCTGCTCACCTCCTGCTCTGGCAGTGCCCAGGTGCCCTGGGGAACACACATTTAGGGATCCTCACATTGCTAGAGGAGCAGAGGGGAGGGCTCGGTGACTGAAAGTCAGCTCCCATCCTCCTGATCGCTGTGTTGGTACACACTTTGCTCTGGTGTGAACACTGCCTTTGGGCACTAGGCAGTGATGAAGGGCATCCTGAAATCCTGTCCTGTAACACCTCTCACCTGCCCTAAGAGAAAAAAATGCTAGGAAAACTCAATTTACCCCATAGATACCAGGGCTGCACACTGGTGTGACTAGCAAATGGCGGCAGGTGATGTGTGGATGGAGGTATGCCTGCACGGCTGTCCATATGCCAGCGGGCAGCAGAGCCGGACCCCAGCCCCAGTAATAATCCAGCCCATTTCTGCTAAATCCAGGGGCAGAAAACAGGCTGTCACATCTTGAGCATGGCCGGGCGCTGGTTTTTATCTCGGGTTGCAGCGAGGGTGGCGAGGAGCTATCTAGCGTGGGTCTCGCAGGGCGTGGGCGGCGATGGGCTGCCTGCAGGTGATAGAGGGGGAGCTGGGCACGGCCAGGGCGGCGGGGTCCCGACCAGCCTCTGTCAGGCTGATAGTTTGGTGTCATGCTACATTGCTGCGGCCGGGGATGCTACACCGGCCCAAGCACTGCAAAGCAAGGCAGAGCCCTGCTCTGGGAGAAGTGGTGCTGCAATGGTGCAGCACGGTCCAGCAGCAAAATATGCACCGTGCTGCGATGGAGACTCATCACACATCTGGTCACAGCTGGAAAACCCCAACTGGCTCCCTCAACGCCTGCCCTGTTGCTCTTCCCATCTGCACCCTGGGAAGTGCTGCACCGACCATGTCCCTCACTCGAGCTGTCCCACTCAGGTGTCCCCTCCAGCCCAGAGCTTGTGTGGACTCATTTTGCATCTCAGGGCAGAGGTTCTGGTAGGAAGCCACAGGCTGGACCCTCTTGCCAGGAGCCTGTGTCCCTCTTGTGCTGAGCAGATGAAAACCCCAGCGAGGGTGAGGGGTGAGAGCAAACCATCAAATTGGTTATAGGCAAGAAAAACACTGCCTCAAATGAGACTGTCCTGGAGACAGCTCATCATGAATAAAAAAAAACCTGCTTTTGCCTATTTCTGGATTGCTTTTACTCAAGTTCTTGTGTTGAGGGATAACTCAGAAGCTGTTTAATTAAATCTTTAGCTTTTCCCTGAATATCCTGGCTCTTATGCCTGACCTTGTGCCTCTCATCCCTTCACCTCACTCAGCTCTGACCCCCCATAGCCTATGACACTGTACTGGCTTTAGGGCTGAGTATGTCCCGGTGAATCCCTTTACAGGGATATAGGGACAAGGATGTACGAACAGGGTCAGGTCACATCTCCTGCCATGCCCTGGAGGTCCTCTGTGCATTTCTGTTGCAACCAGCCCCCACCCTCCAGACAGTGTCACCTGAGACCCAAATTTCAGACCCAGGAGATTTCCTACAAACTTAAAGCAATACAGTAAAAGGCTCTAAGTCAATTAAAACACAGAGGCCCATGCTTGCATGATAAGTAAGTCATTATGTGGCATGAAATTCAGGCCAGAGCAGTCAGAGCAAGGGGTGCTCTGCACCTCTTGGAGTCAGGCCTAAAGGGTACAAAGGGTTAAACGTGGATCCTGAAATTAGAGATCCACATTAGGTACAGAGAGGCATTCATTTAACCTGCAGTTATATTTTCCCTTAGTTTATTGTTACGGCACAGAAACAATTTGAAATGTCTTTGTGTTGAAAGCAGAGTGCCTCAGGCGATGAGCCACAGCTAAATTAGATAACTTTCCTTGTGGTAATAACATCAAGCTCTCTGCCTGCTTGCTGTAAAACTCCAGTCTGCTCCGAATGTCCACCGTGGTGCGCCCGCACCTCTTCTGTTTGTGGTCTTTCCTATTCTCCCTTTCCTCCTAAGGAAAAAAAATTGCATTTTCAGAAATTCTCCTTGGCTTTCATGTTCAGGCTAGTAACCAGACAGTCCCAACCAGGGAAAGTTGTATAAGTTATGGTGATTCAGACCAGCCTGCTGCTGCTCTGCATTTCCCCAAATTCGTCATTGACGACATCCTGAATGGGTTTATAGCAGCAGGTCTGCTGGTTTGCTTATGGTCTGTGAGCATTACATAAGGCTTTGCTCTGGTCCCGAATTTGGGGTTCACCTGGACAGTAACCTGAAGTCCCCTTTTGCCCCAAGCACCATTTTCTGGAGCAACCCTTTACAGGGTACATGCATTAGCAGTGTGGTGGTGGGAAGTTCGCTCTGGGCTTCAAGTTAAATCAAGGCACCAGTGCTAGACTGGACACAGCCAAAAGGACCAGTGAGGTAGGAGTAGGCTGAAGCTCATATATGAATTTACAGCCCAGAATGGCTGTAAAAGGTCATTGCTATTATGAACTCTCCACATCCAGAGGCGTACAAGTCTCAGATATGACCCTAACCCGATCAGCTGGCTGATTCACCTGCTATTATTCCTTTTCTATGAGTGCCTGTCCTACGGGATTTAAAGGGTTTAAAGAATCACTGTGGGTATGAATTAAAAGGAGTCAGTACAGAAGAGCAGCACCAAATGAGCTTGCCTCGATGAAACAGCTGGAATGACTTCAGCCTCTCTTCCTTCTGTTTCCCCTGCCTTGCCCCTTCCCCTTTCTCTCAGCTCTTTGTGACCATCGTTAACCATCCTGTGAAGAAGTGGTCCTGCTCCCACAACTGCACCAGCAAAAACAGACCCTGAATGGGTCAAAGCGTGGGACCAGGACCTGAGGTTTCTCACTACAAGCCACGTCTCTGCCTGCTTTTCTGCAGAGTCCAGAAAAACAGCATTTATTAACCACATTTTTTTTAATATTAATACTGCAGTTAATACCCTCCTCCAAGTCTCTGTGTTTGTTTGATGTTGTCCTGCTTGTCCCAGCTTCGCACTCCTCCTGCTCTCTGCCACCCCTCCTTGAGCTTTTTCATGCTGCTGGTTCAAATGCAGAAGAAAAGCATCATTATCTTTTCTTTTTTAAAGTTCAGCTCTGCAGAGCTGAAAATGAGTCTCCTGTCACAGATGAGGCAAATGCATTGCTAATAATAGACCCAGATGTAGCTTGGATTTTATTTTCACTGTGGGTCTGTGAGGATATGCAGACTATAGGATGAGAGAAGTAATAAATAAAAAGGCCATGCTAGGTCATTTATTGTCATCCCCCAGCTGAGCATACAGCTGTTTTGGTCAGCTCTGTGCTCAGCTGTATGGGCTGGCTGACTCGCATGATGGGAATATCTGCCTGTGAATTTAGCATTGCACATATTTGATTTCACTCTTTGAGTCCTGTCTTATTGGAAATTGACAACTTCTGAAGTCTTCAGATCTCCTTAAGGACTGAGGGTGTGACTGCATGTCTGCTCTTTAGGTGAGGAAACTAAAGCAAGCACTGGCCACCTGCACAGTACATTTATCTGCACTGAGCAGCCTCCGCTCCACATTGTGTTATCAGACCACTCTGGTGGCTTGCTTGCTGCTGAAAGGGGCCTGTGGGCCTTGCCTAGAATTAAAAAAATTTAAAAAATGAATAATGCCTCCTAGGACCCTGTGGCAAGGAGCTGAAACATGACTACAGATGTAAACCACCCCAACTGGATCATAGTGATGGGCTTGTGCCACTGCTCAGTGTGGCTCCGATGAGATCAATGGACCAGTATCGATCTGCAACTGGAATGGGTCAGAGGTCTGGATGAAACCTCCTAGACTGCCTACAGACAGACCCAAAGGCCACGGTCTTGTCAGGATGCCCTACACCTTATGCATCCTGGCTTTGCCTTTCTGAGCATGGGAGCACAGCGTCACCTGAAGGTTGAAAACCAGGAAAATACCCATGTAGTTCAACGGGAAAGTGACACCCAGAGTCAAACAAAAGACTGGTCAGACACTGAACTGATGGGAATGGATATTGCTGGTCTGGTTGTAACATGGTGGGTCCTGCTATCCTTGTGCAAGGCATTTAATTTCCCAGCAGGGAGAGGCCAGTGAAGTGCCTGCCTTGCTAATACTGTAAACACACTAAAAGACCAGAGTAGTCTGCCCCCGGTCACAGCCTGCCCCAGCACCGGCATCCCACACAGGTATTCCTCGAAACCCGGAGCACGAGGAGGTCATCTTTGTTTCATTAACACCAAGCATGGCTGCACATCGTAGATCTCCAGCACACGGTTCAGGTGTGGAGGAACTGGACTGACAGGCTGACGTTTTCCACACTTTCGCCTGATGAAAGGTGCCTGCTTAGGAAAATGAACAGGGGTTTCTCTGTGGGTCTGTGTGCCCAGAGCTGCAGAGCTGCGGCCAAAGGCAACAGCACTCAGCATCCCCAAGAGTGTGCTCCCATGCAGAATGGTCTGTGAAGTGCCGAAGTTCATAAATCTATGGTCGTCTATCCCATCAGAGAAATACCCCTCAAGTTTAGAGAGCCTGTAAATCCTGCAGAGGACTGCAAGGTTGGGTGCTGCCGGCATGAAGCTGTTGTAATGCACCTTGCACATGGGTCAGTGCCTGCTGCAGGCTGCAGGGCATGGGGTGGCATGTGCACGCCTGCGGTGAGCAGGCAGTCACAGGGGGAAGGAGAGGGAGATAAGAGGATATTGTGTCCCGAGCCTGCCTGTTAAGCAAATCACAGGGCTTTTTACTTGAAGACCACACCTCACTGCAGACTGACCACTCCATGGACAGACCGACCCACCGCTGGTGGGGACCCCCCACCCCGGCCCCAGCCAATGACCCCGCAGCGCAGGATGGGGAGGAGCTGCCGGCAGGGGATAAAAGCCTCTATGGGGTCTGCAGCTCAGCTACGGGGTCTGCAGCTCAGCTACAGGGTCTGTGTCCTCCTGCAGCTCTGAGCAAAGCCGCCTGCCACCATGGTGCACTGGTCAGCCGAAGAGAAGCAGCTCATCGCCAGCGTCTGGAGCAAGGTCAATGTGGAGGAATGCGGTGCCGAGGCCCTGGCCAGGTAGGTCCAGCTCCCGGGCATCTGCTCAGCTGCACCCTGGATAGAGAAACCGTGGCAATTGCATTTGGGAGCATTAACAGTGTCTGTGTCTGCTTGTGTCCCCCCATCTCTCCCCAGGCTGCTGATCGTCTACCCCTGGACCCAGAGGTTCTTCGCTTCCTTCGGGAACCTCTCCAGCCCCACTGCAATCATTGGCAACCCCAAGGTCCGTGCCCATGGCAAGAAAGTGCTCACCTCCTTCGGGGAAGCCGTGAAGAACCTGGAAAACCTCAAGGCGACCTATGCCAAGCTGTCTGAGCTGCACTGCGAGAAGCTGCATGTGGACCCCGAGAACTTCAGGGTGAGCCATGCTCCTGACCGGGGGACCCCCATCCTCCCCACTGCATCTTTGTAGGCAGTTTCTCCCCTAACCCCGAGCCCCACCATGTGAGGGATTTACCCTAGACATGCTGGTGCAGGAGGAAGAGGGGAGCTGCATGTACCCTGAGAACTTCAGGGTGAGCTGCGCTTGGGGCTTGACCCTCTCTCCCTCCATCCTGCAGAGTATCTCAGTGCCTGGAGGGTTTCAAACAAGCATAAATAACATATATTTCAGTTCCCAAACAGAAAGGGGCTGGCTTGGATGGAAATTAGGGGAGTGGGGAAGGTTGGGCATTTGATAATGCCAGGGAAATGCCAGGCTCCAGGCTGTGAGGGGTTTGGGGACAAATATAGGGACATGCTCTGAAAGCCTGGAGGCTCATGCAGGCATGGCTTGAGAAAAGCGGGAGAAGGATGCAGGGAGGCCAAGTGGGGCTGAGGGTGGAGAGCATGGAAGGAAGTGCCTGAAGGGTGCTGCCGCTGTGTCGGTGCCATGTGCAGCCTCTCCCTGGCACCTCCTGGCCCCAGGGATGAGGACCACTTCGTCTCCCCTTTTTCCAAGGCTGGCAGACATGGGAGGAGAGGGAAGAGCAAGTGTGAGATGGTCAGGGACTGGACACTGATGGGAAGAGATGCAGACTGGGATTAGAGACAGAGAGGACTGGTCTGAGCATGGGCACAAGGTCAGCAGATGAGGGAGAGGAGCAGGAGCGGAATGAAGCAAAAGAGATCGGGGTGCAGGGGGGTGAGAAGTCACTGTGGGTGAAGAGAGGGAGCAGTTCAGACTGGAAGGGACTGAGGGGGCTAGATATGGCTGATGGCCTCTGTTTCAGTCTCTGTTTAAGCCTGACTTTGGGGATGTAGCAGGTAGACCTTACACTGACCTAACCCTCTGCTCAAGTAGGCATGGGGTTTCACAGCAGGGAAAAAAAAAAAGAAAAAAGACAGAAAAGGTCTGGAAATAAAGTCTAGAGGCTGGAAAAAGCAGGTATGAGATGAAGCAGAGACAGAGGAGGTGGATACTGTCTATCTTCCTGCACAGAGAATTCAGCTAAAAGAGCTTCCCTGGGTTGCAGTCTCCAGGACCCCCCAGAGAGCTGGGTTCCCTCCAGCCCCTGGTCCCTGGGTCCTGTGCAGGGCGAAGGGGTGCTCAGCACCGTGTTGACCTGATTTGCTTCCTTCTCCTCTCCAGCTCCTGGGAAACATCCTCATCATTGTGCTGGCCGCGCACTTCAACAAAGACTTCACCCCTACCTGCCAGGCCACTTGGCAGAAGCTGGTCGGCGTGGTGGCCCATGCTCTGGCCTACAAGTACCATTAAACCCTCTGGAGGCAGATGTGTCTGTAACAGTCAATAAAAAACCACACATTTTCTGGACTTATTAGTGTGCTCCTGTGTCTCTGCGGCCGCCTGTGGGGTGGGAGGGAGGGAGCAAGGAGCATGAAAGGGGGAAGACAGGCTCCAGCTGCTGGGAGCATCATGCTCCAGAAAGGCAGTCAGGCTGGCCAAAGGGGAGGCTACTTTTCCTGGCTATTTGGGCTCTCTCCGAAAGACATCAGCCTGCTTTCTGCTGCCTTTTGCTGCCTGCCCAGCAGGGCTGGTCCTGGACCTCCACGCACAAAGCGATGCTGGGGTGCCTCTCGCATATGGAGCTCCAGTGGGACATCTGGGGATACCGGCCTCTAAACCAGCGATGGGCACGTCCCAGCCCACCTAGTACCTCTGAGCTTGCTGAAATCGCCTGGGGGTGGGGATTTCTGACCTATTCTGTGCAGAAAGCCAAGCTGCAGGGCAAGCAAAGGCCCCTCTGGCACTAAACCCCTCAACCTGTGATGCATGCAAGGATATAAATTTGTAGAGATTCACTGAAGCCAGCTTAGATTAGGCAGAAATTTGTCCCTTCATATTTTAGTACTGATGTATTTTTAAGAAGTTGATCAAAGCATTTTCTGAATCAGCAATGAAAATGCTCTTACCGTTACTCTTGTGCATTTTGATCAGAATTTCAGATATCTGAAAGAAAATGTGTATGATCCCAAGAGGGGGGGAAGAGGGAAGCTTTTAAACAGGACCTATCAGAGCTTTTTTTTACTCAGATTGGCTTAATGGAAGAATGTTTTTTCACTGGAATGGAAGGATTCTGCGTAAGTACATCAGTTTCAGCAATGCTTTTCCAGGAATAACTTAAAAAGCAACAAGGACGGACATGTCAGTGTCTCAGAATGATGAAATCCTTGTTTTGCCTGATTTAGGAATAAATTTTCTGCCTTCTTCCTGATAAAGCAGGGATTTGCACTTATGACCCCTCTATCCTACACAGATAGCCTGTCTGACAGGCAAAGGATCCAGCCCCGCTGGCAGTGCCAAGAACATCCTCGTCTGGGGGAAAAGAAAAAGAAAAAAACCCCAGAAACCAGTCCAGCTTTCCTGCAGCACGTCATTCTCCTTTCAGTCAGCAAATGGGCATTTCAGCATGATTTCAGGAGGTAAGACCGTTCTCAATGTCCTGTTCCAGTTAGCACAAAAGTGCAGTTCAAAACCTTGGAAGTTGCCACCAAACAGAAAAGGTCTCCTGCACTTGAGGCACGGGCAGACGTAGCAGTAGCAAAATGACTGTGGGTGCATCCAACGGCACACACTCGGTCTGTTCGTGTGTTATGTACCTCTGGGTCCCAAACCAGCAAACGCTTGCACAGTGGCTGTGGACCTCAGCAATGTGTTTTTGCCCCAGTGTCTGTGAATGTCTTAATCGTTCTGTTCCTCCTCTCCCACCCTGGGCCATGGACACATCCCAGTGGTGATGTGGAGCGTGTCCTGCTCCCTGACTGTGCACTATGGTCAGCACCTGGATGGTCCTGTCAGCCTTAATCTGCAATTAGAGGTACAGGCAAGGGGCAGGATGCGGTGGTGGTGTTGCAGAGCCAGTGTGCCAGGCTTTCCAAGTGAGAGTTGCCCCTCCCTTGTGTGAAGCAAGAGCAAAGTTACGATCACCAACAGCCCATCTGACCCCAAAGAGGGGTTAGAGGCAAGCCCTGGATGCAGGCTAGACGAACACCACGGCAAGCCTGGTGTTGAAATGACACTGCTAGTCCTAGCAGTGTTGCATCAGTAGCTCTAACAGGTCTTTACAGAGGAAGCAGTGTCAGCAGTGCCTCCCTCCTTTGCAGCCAGGGAATGGAGCAGCACAGGGGAAGCGGCTCGACCAAAGCACCTCCAGCAGCTGGTGGGAAAGCAGGAATCAAATGTGCATTTCCAGGCCATCAAGCTGTGCAGACTGCCCTCTTTGGGGAGGAGAGCCCAGCCTCACCAGCACAGCGACAGGGGGCAAATGCAGTGCTGGTGTTTTGCCATGGGATAAAATGGCCATTGGGGCATTTCTGCAGTGGTGGTGCAGAGCGACGCTGGGATGCTCGGGCAGGGCTGGGAGCCACGAAGTGCCCAGGGGACCGTGAGCCATCAGCTTCGTCCTTAGCAGTTCGCTAACAGCAGTTGGCTCGTGTTCAGGACCTGACTCCTGCCTTGCCCTCTGTTATGCCACTTCAGTGAGCCCCAGATGCTCGCCGTGAGCCCCAGGATCTCTGCATGGTGCAAACAGCCTTTTGGAGCCCAGAGTCCCTTCGAAGTGGTTCCAGCCCTCCATGGCCTGACCAAGGCAGGGCTGGCTGACGCACATTCCCTTTTTGCTGTCTGCTGCTTCCACTCCTGCCCTTAGCTGGGAGACCACAAGATGCTGGCACAGAGTGGGATGAGCCCAGACAGGGCAGTTCAGCTGGGAAAGGAAGATCACAGCAAATAAAGGGGGAACAAAGACACCCTCAAGACCTACTGGCTTAAGATACAAGAAATGGCATGTTTTGGAGGAGAGAGAAGAGGCTGGCCTGGATCCAGAGCGGCAGAGGCTGGGTACAGCTGCCACTCCTGCTGATAAGGGCTCTGGTAAAGCTTGGCATGGGACACAGCCTGCTGCAATCAGAGTGACCAATAAATTCTGCTTGTTTCAACAAGGCTGTCACTGTAGCTGCCTTTTGCCATCATCAGGATGGTTTATCTATAAAAAGGGAAGATTCCCGTCTGTGGAAGTGGACATGGCCCAGTGTGGGGCCAAGAGATGAAGAACGACTTAGGGGATCTTCCACCCACACCAAAGGGAACAGCTGGCTGGAAGGATGCTCGAGGGAAGAGTCCTGGACATAGTGAAATCCATTCCAGGCAGATGGCAAAAGGGGCCCTAGTTTTCCTTCTGGGGATAAGCTGGGGATAAGCATGCTGCAAGGTATTGCTGTGGGTGCACTACGGGAAAGGAGATCTCCCTTTGACTCTGTGAACTGGAATAAAGCTACAGAAATTGCCTCTACTTGGCACGTTGTGATGAACATTTCCCCTCCCACCCTGTGCCACCAAACAGACCCCCCAACAGACAACCCCTGTGCTGGGAGCTCTGAGCATCCAAAAATTGCCAGCCAGGCCTCTGCCCCCAAGCCATAAAGCAGGTGATTTAAAAATGTACTTAAGATAAACTCTTTCTTATAAAAATGGATGAGATGGATGGATCCCCAGGAGAAGCCCCAAGCAGAGCACAGGGCTGTGACTGTCTGGGCTGTCGTGCCTTTGTTTTTTGCCAAGTGTCTCTCTGCCCTCTCACAGCGTACAGGGCTGCTTACAGCAAACGCTCGTGGTGTCCTGCCCGAGATCACCCTGCCATCCTTGCAGGCACCTTCGGGGCTGTATCTGCTTGACAGCGGGCTCGTGCCTCTGATGGTGTTATGGACCGCTGCCCAACTGTTGTAAACAGCCTCTGGGCCTGCCCAACATAGCAGGTTTCCTTAAAATGTCTTTGTGGCTAACTAATCTTAAAACAAAAAAGCCCTTGGAAGTCTTTCACAGGGAGTTTAATCTCATGTTTTTTCCTTCTGTCAGCTAACTGCCCTGTGGCACTAATGCAATTGCTGGAGATGATGTGAAAAGCCCTTTGAAGGAATCACTTGCCAGGATGGGACAATGTTCTCCAGCGGGGACACAGCGAGCTCGGGAGATGCTGCTGCCCACAGCAGTGAGCAAGGAGGAGCCGCGCAGGCTGGAGAGAGCCAGGCTGAATGAGAAGGAAGGAAAGAGAAGGTGAAGCTCAGCAAGCCGCAGGAGTTGTTCATCCTTTGTGTCTTCTCTTGGTTTAGCATCTCACCTCATGCCTGGGATGGGCATTTGAAACTGCCCTCGTGGGATGGTGCATCCAAACTGCTCTGGTGCCGAGGTACCGTAGGAATGATGCCACCAGCTCACCAGTCCACTCTGCTAATAAAGAATCTGGAAGCTGTGTCCGCAGAGCAATTTACTGATGTTACAGCCTCCTCATTTCTTATGTCTATATTAACTGAGAAAGCACGTGCATGAACCTATTTGCACACATAGCAGAACTAGAGTTGCAGTTAAGAGAATTTAGTTTAAGGTCAGGTCACCAGTTACAGCTGAAAGCAGAGCTCAGTACCTGACTGTATCACAGACTTCTTACATGATTTTAAGTGCATCAATGCATCCTACAGTGCATCAGGACCTTGTTTGCAAAATTATACTGGTAAGAATACTTTTATTCTTTGACAGCCTCCCCTGTTAGTAGGAAACACCTTGGATTGAGATGCTCTGTCAAGTAGGAGGGTGGAAAAAAGTCACAACTTCCGAAGATATAGTAACTGCAGGAAGTAATGGTATTGACCAGAGCTAAGGCTGGAAGAACTTACTGATGGTTTTATTTGGAGCAGGCAGATAAGAGAAAAGATAGTCCTCTTCAGATTTGTAAAGACAGTTGCCAAGAAGACAAGAGGACAGACTTCATCCCACATGCAGTGAGAGATCATCCCTGCAAGGATGTTTCTTAGGGCTGAATTGTTTTATGTGAACAAGCAATCTGATCAAGACAGCTCTACCAACAGTAGAAATGCTGCTTTGCCAGGGCAGCTTATTTCTTTTGGGGTATGAGGAATGTTATATATCAAAAGAACTCTTTTTTCAGGTATAAGCAGTGTCTGCACTCAAGAGTTTCTTAGTGCTAGTGCCTGATATAGCAAAACCATCGAACTTTTGCCATGCAGACAAGGTTTTATTGCATATTTCTGCTAGCAGTCTGAAAAAATAAGCATGGTTCCCTATTTGGTTCTGCCTTTTATTTCATGTACACCCCATTTCTGATTTGGTCAGGCTCAGAACTGTGCCCCAAAGCCACCCAGTTATTAGACTAAGGGACAGTCATCAGCCCCATATAGTAATGAGGCATTCAAAATCTAAAATAAAATGCTGTGTTGTCCTCTTCCTGGAGGGCCAGTAGATAAAATTAACATTGGACTGGTTTTGCACAGTACAGCCTGGTCCTAGACTCCCACTGGCATCAGGTGCAACTGACTGTCCACATGGGTGACATGTCTGGCTTGTACTCCTCATAGGACTAAGGCTAGGGGTAACACCGTGCTCTTGAGACCTGTAATTCAGATTTGTGCCTTCAAGGTGGATCCACTTTGAGGACAGGGAATTGCACTGGAGATGGGAAATAGGAGAGCTTAGGCTCAGAACAGCATGGACAACAATGATGGACAATGATGATGGACAACAACTCTGAAGCTCTTTGCCAGGACAGACAAGAAATGTAAATGCATTTAAAGCATGGGGCCTAGATTTGGAAGTGATCATTCAATCCTTGTTTCCCAGTAAGCCTCTGGTCCTTTGAGCTGGGGTGGATGACGCCTAGAGCTGTTCAGGATGAATCCCAGGAGTGCAGGGCACCAATGCACCATTACAAGTCTGAAAACACGGTCAAGGCGGAGACTGCAAACTCTTTGAACGTCACTGCCTGTCTTCTTGGGTCTGCAGCACATGTTCACCCCCAGCCTCCATCTGCCTCTGCAATACTAGAAACCTGCAGCCGGGGAGGAGCCATGCAGGCAGCTCCACCTGCACTCGGGGCTGCGAATACAAGTGCATGGGTATGAGATGATGCTTGTCCACTCAAAGGCAGAGGGGGGAAAGGGCCTCTTTTCCCCTTGGACAGCATCCAAAATTGCTATCTTTCCTTGCGCAGCCCAGATGCCTCCCCAGCCCCAACCAATAGCTACGTGAACTGAGATTAGGACAAGCCGTTACTAGTATATAAAAATCCCTGGGGCAGACTTCGGCTCCACTTCCTCATCATTGTTAGGGAAGCCCCAGACAAACCCTCTTGCTCGACACCATGGTGCACTGGTCAGCCGAAGAGAAGCAGCTCATCACCGGCCTCTGGGGCAAGGTCAATGTGGCCGAATGCGGTGCCGAGGCCCTGGCCAGGTAGGTCCAGCTCCCGGGCATCTGCTCAGCTGCACCCTGGATAAAGAAACCGCTCCAGTCACGGGAGCATTAACATGTCTGTGTCCGCTTGTGTCCCTCCATCTCTCCCCAGGCTGCTGATCGTCTACCCCTGGACCCAGAGGTTCTTCGCTTCCTTCGGGAACCTCTCCAGCCCCACTGCCATCCTCGGCAACCCTATGGTCCATGCCCATGGCAAGAAAGTGCTCACCTCCTTTGGGGATGCCGTCAAGAACCTGGACAACATCAAGAAATGTTTTGCTCAGCTGAGCAAACTCCACTGCGAGAAGCTGCACGTGGACCCCGAGAACTTCAGGGTGAGCTGTGCTCGGACTCCAGCCTCAGCTGGGCAGAGGTTTCTGTTCTCTGGAGAGGACTTTAGGGGTCTCTGAGGTGTCTGATAGTCAGTGAGACCTAGAGAGAAACCCTGAGGCTGCCTGAGCCTGGGAGCCTGCTGAGGGCAGGGGCGGTGGAGGGGAAAGGGGAGTGAATAGGCATATTTGGGGAGAATAGAGATGAGTTATGGAGCTGGGATCTGTGAGAGAAGGGACCCAGGCAGGCAAGGTGGATGGGGATGAAATGCAGAGTCGAATACGTGCCGGTAGGAAGCAACGTTGGCTTGGAGCTGCTGGAGACCAGAAGAGAAGAAAATGAGACAGGGTTTGGAGGGAAGAGCTGAGCTTGGCTATGAGGGAGTGGTTAAACCAGGAGAGAAAATAAACACAGCCACTTCAGCAGAAGGAGGGGATCTGAGCCAAGAGAAAGCAAGGGTGGGTAGGGATATGAAAGGAAAGGAGGAACCCAGTCGAAGCAGAGGAAGGACACTGCACAGCAGGCAAAGGAAGGCGTTTGGGGAGGAGGATCCAGCCCATCCAGGCATCCTGGTGAGTGCCAGAGATGCAAGCTGTGCAAGGAGCCTGGTGCTCTGCACAGGGCTGTGATAAATCCGTTCCTTGCTTTGCGATGAATTCCCCAATAACCGGTGTCCATGCGCGAACACCTGGGTGGTGCGAGGGTGGGGAGGGAGGTGGGGGGGCAGCACCAGGCTGACAGCTTCTCCTCCCTCCATTGCCAGCTCCTGGGTGACATCCTTATCATCGTCCTGGCCGCCCACTTCGGCAAGGACTTCACCCCCGCCTGCCAGTCCGCCTGGCAGAAGATGGTCCGTGTGGTGGCCCATGCGCTGGCCCACGAGTACCACTGAGCATCCCGCAAGCATTCATGCCCGGAGATGCTCCCGGCTCACGGGGAAACATCCTCTGGTTCTGCTGGTCTCTAATTGCCAAATAAACGCCAACTGCTTCAGCCATGAAGAGGTGTCTGCCTCTCTGTGGGAATGGGGTGGGGGCCACCCCGGGGTGCTGGGGAACGGGAAGGGGATGCTCACACACACGGGGTAACATGAGCCACGGTCTTGTCTATGAATTCATGCAAGTGAGACTCGTCTAAGCTGGAGAATCCAGGGGAACATTCAAGACAAAAAACAAATAAACACACTACAAAATATGAACAGAAATACTCTGGTGCTTTTTTGAGACATCAGGTAATATCATTGGGTTTAATGTTTTAAGTCTTTCACAGATTAAGTGGAACAAAACTTTGTACAAAAACATGCAGTGGGAGAAGTGGCAGTGAGATTAGGTCCATCATTTGTAACTTCCTTCGTGGAAGGAAAAATGCTTTTTTTGTTGTTTTTTGTCTAAATCATTACCATTCTCAGATTATTAAAGACAGAATGTAATAGACACAACTATCTATTATGGCAAAAAATATGCCAAGAATGGTAATTTCATGTACAGGAAGGATAGAGCATCTGCTTTCACTGGCCCCTACATCTAACTTTCCACAAGCAAAATGAAATTCCCTGAACAGTCTCCATGCCACGCAGAGGACCATGGCCCTCACCAGCCTCCTGTCCTCCTTTCAGACTCACAGCATCCCCACAGCACCGACAGCAGTTCAGGGACACGTTTGGGATTTCTGGGTGGTGAATTCCTCCCGCCCCCTTATCAGGGAGAAGGCAGAGCAAATGGCTCCAGATCAGGTCTGCAGTAAACACTGCACTGTTCAGCATAGAGGGCTGGGGAACAGTGTCACCCCCCAGGCGTGGCCCCAGGGTCCTTTGGCCAAGTCCCCTCCTGAAGTGAGCAGGCAGAGGAGAACCAGTGCAGCCTGCAGCCCATGGCCAATGCAAACATGTTGCTCCATGGTCATCCAGACACCGCTGGACCAGCTGGCATTCCAGTGCGCTGCCTGGGTCCGGCCCCACAAGCTCCATCCCTGGCCCCAGCGCCTGCATCCCACCATGTCCAGCTCGCTCTGCAGGGAGCAGGAGCAGATGTGCAGCCCCAGGAGACCCAGCTGCTTCTCGCACCACTTGGGAGGACCACTGCTGCGCCAGCTGCCAAGTCGCTAGGTCAGGCACTGTCTCCTGCTGCGCATCTGCACAGAACCCAGTACACCCAGTCTTCCCTACCTCTCCTGAGAGAGAGCTTCCCCTGAGAGCTAACACCCTGCAGGCAATTGGTGCGCCCTGCGTTGTAACATTTCCCTTCCAGCCTTGCTTGACCTTTGCTAACAGGCTCTTTGAGACAGGAGCTCTCTCTGACTACAAGCCACTGCCCATGGTTTTCTTCGTGTTGCCCTAAAGTTCGCAAACTGTTAAATAGCTGATAGGAAAGAACAAGGAGAACCCAAAGCCTGACAGGTCCTGCAAGAAGAGGACAAAGAGAAACTGCTTGTACACCGCTGGTGCATTCAGAGGGAGGACCCAACAGCCCCAAGTCCGAGTCTTCCGCCTCGCAACCATGCAGCCCACCGTGGTTTGCACCACCCGAGGGGCACCAAGACTTGCATGCACCCTTCTCCAAGGGCTTATGCGGGACTCGCACGGTGCCGTGCTTGGACTTTGCGTGGAGATAAACGCCACCCTTCAGTAGGGAGCTGCAGAGCTGGAAATCAAAGACAGGGGGAGGGAGGCCCGCCAGCCCGTTCCGGTGGTGGATCTGGGCATCTTGCCCTGGGGCCCCACCCTGACACCGCATCCCCTCCCTTGGGGTGCCAGGGCTGCGGGGCCCCCCCCGGGGGCCCAGCCAATGGAGGGGTGCACAGGGAAGAGGAGGGGCCCAGCATAGCGTATAAAAGTGGGGACGGGGAGACCCGCTCGCCAGCGTGCGATCCCTTTGGGAGCAAAAGCCAAGACTTCCTCCGTACCTGCCGGCAGCCACACGCTACCCTCCACCCGACACCATGGTGCACTGGTCAGCCGAAGAGAAGCAGCTCATCACCGGCCTCTGGGGCAAGGTCAATGTGGCCGAATGCGGTGCTGAGGCCCTGGCCAGGTAGGTCCAGCTCATGGGCATCTCCTCAGCTGCACACGGGATAAAGAAACCGCTCCAGTCACGGGAGCATTAACATGTCTGTGTGTCTGCTAATGTCCCTCTGTCTCTCCCCAGGCTGCTGATCGTCTACCCCTGGACCCAGAGGTTCTTTGCTTCCTTTGGGAACCTCTCCAGCCCCGCTGCCGTCCTCGCCAACCCTATGGTCCGTGCCCATGGCAAGAAAGTGCTCACCTCCTTTGGGGATGCCGTCAAGAACATGGACAACATCAAGAACACCTTTGCCCAGCTGTCCGAGCTGCACTGCGACAAGCTGCATGTGGACCCCGAGAACTTCAGGGTGAGCCATGCTCCTGACCGGGGGACCCCCATCCTCCCCACTGCATCTTTGTAGGCAGTTTCTCCCCTAACCCCGAGCCCCACCATGTGAGGGATTTACCCTAGACATGCTGGTGCAGGAGGAAGAGGGGCTGGTGTTGGGGCCAGAGGGAGATGCAGGAGAGGGACAGAGAGGGAAGGGACCAACCTGCAGCGTGGTGAGAAAGCACCAAAAGGGCTGAGAGGTGATGGTTACGGAGGGACCATCTGGAGGGTGCAAGTGAGGATGCACAGGAGACGGGAAGGCAGTGAGGGGGTGTTTTCAGTGTGGAAAGGGAGGGGGTGAGTAAAGCAAAAGCAGTTGTTGAGCAGGAAGAGGTTTGAGCTAAAGGGAAAGCGAAGGAGCAAGAGCAAAGCTTGGCACGGAGGAGAAAGGAGAGATGAGCGAGGAGCAAGAGATGGCAGCTAGATGCCAAAAGCAAAAGAGGAGTGGGACCTAGAGGGAGAGAAAACTTTGGCTCCCATGTCTCTGCAGCTGAGAGTTTCCTAGTGGGGAAGTAACCCTGACATTTGTCACTGGTGCTGGCAATCTCCCCTGCGTCAGCATGAGCTCCTTGTTCATGCCAGGGTGCTTTGCAGTGCCGAGTGCCGGCTCCCTGCCGTGCAGCAGACGCTCAGCTGTGTCTTCTGCTCGGGAGAAACTCCCAAACAAAGCCAGAAGGGAGGAAGAAAAACTTAATCAACAAAATTTCTTGAGAATTTTTGGTTACTTTTCCCATAGCAGTAGCAGAACTTGAATCTTTAGAGTAAGAGCAGAGAACAAGTTTAAGGTACATCTTAAAAAGGACTCCAGGGAGATTTTTAAACCTACAAAATGCCCGGAGGTTTCCCTGGGTCTAATGCGAGTGCTTGCGTGGGGATCTGCAGGCTCCTGGGCATTGCTAACCCGAGGGTGCTCTTGTCCCCCCAGCTCCTGGGTGACATCCTGATCATCGCC
>NW_008795525.1:529364-552644 GCF_000699145.1 Aptenodytes forsteri
AGGATGAATCCCAGGAGTGCAGGGCACCAATGCACCATTACAAGTCTGAAAACACGGTCAAGGCGGAGACTGCAAACTCTTTGAACGTCACTGCCTGTCTTCTTGGGTCTGCAGCACATGTTCACCCCCAGCCTCCATCTGCCTCTGCAATACTAGAAACCTGCAGCCGGGGAGGAGCCATGCAGGCAGCTCCACCTGCACTCGGGGCTGCGAATACAAGTGCATGGGTATGAGATGATGCTTGTCCACTCAAAGGCAGAGGGGGGAAAGGGCCTCTTTTCCCCTTGGACAGCATCCAAAATTGCTATCTTTCCTTGCGCAGCCCAGATGCCTCCCCAGCCCCAACCAATAGCTACGTGAACTGAGATTAGGACAAGCCGTTACTAGTATATAAAAATCCCTGGGGCAGACTTCGGCTCCACTTCCTCATCATTGTTAGGGAAGCCCCAGACAAACCCTCTTGCTCGACACCATGGTGCACTGGTCAGCCGAAGAGAAGCAGCTCATCACCGGCCTCTGGGGCAAGGTCAATGTGGCCGAATGCGGTGCTGAGGCCCTGGCCAGGTAGGTCCAGCTCCTGGGCATCTGCTCAGCTGCACTCTGGATAAAGAAACCGCTCCAGTCACGGGAGCATTAACATGTCTGTGTGTCTGCTAATGTCCCTCTGTCTCTCCCCAGGCTGCTGATCGTCTACCCCTGGACCCAGAGGTTCTTTGCTTCCTTGGGCATCTGCTCAGCTGCACTCTGGATAAAGAAACCGCTCCAGTCACGGGAGCATTAACATGTCTGTGTGTCTGCTAATGTCCCTCTGTCTCTCCCCAGGCTGCTGATCGTCTACCCCTGGACCCAGAGGTTCTTTGCTTCCTTTGGGAACCTCTCCAGCCCCGCTGCCGTCCTCGCCAACCCTATGGTCCGTGCCCATGGCAAGAAAGTGCTCACCTCCTTTGGGGATGCCGTCAAGAACATGGACAACATCAAGAACACCTTTGCCCAGCTGTCCGAGCTGCACTGCGACAAGCTGCATGTGGACCCCGAGAACTTCAGGGTGAGCCATGCTCCTGACCGGGGGACCCCCATCCTCCCCACTGCATCTTTGTAGGCAGTTTCTCCCCTAACCCCTGGACCCCGAACTTCAGGGTGAGCCATGCTCCTGACCGGGGGACCCCCATCCTCCCCACTGCATCTTTGTAGGCAGTTTCTCCCCTAACCCCGAGCCCCACCATGTGAGGGATTTACCCTAGACATGCTGGTGCAGGAGGAAGAGGGGCTGGTGTTGGGGCCAGAGGGAGATGCAGGAGAGGGACAGAGAGGGAAGGGACCAACCTGCAGCGTGGTGAGAAAGCACCAAAAGGGCTGAGAGGTGATGGTTACGGAGGGACCATCTGGAGGGTGCAAGTGAGGATGCACAGGAGACGGGAAGGCAGTGAGGGGGTGTTTTCAGTGTGGAAAGGGAGGGGGTGAGTAAAGCAAAAGCAGTTGTTGAGCAGGAAGAGGTTTGAGCTAAAGGGAAAGCGAAGGAGCAAGAGCAAAGCTTGGCACGGAGGAGAAAGGAGAGATGAGCGAGGAGCAAGAGATGGCAGCTAGATGCCAAAAGCAAAAGAGGAGTGGGACCTAGAGGGAGAGAAAACTTTGGCTCCCATGTCTCTGCAGCTGAGAGTTTCCTAGTGGGGAAGTAACCCTGACATTTGTCACTGGTGCTGGCAATCTCCCCTGCGTCAGCATGAGCTCCTTGTTCATGCCAGGGTGCTTTGCAGTGCCGAGTGCCGGCTCCCTGCCGTGCAGCAGACGCTCAGCTGTGTCTTCTGCTCGGGAGAAACTCCCAAACAAAGCCAGAAGGGAGGAAGAAAAACTTAATCAACAAAATTTCTTGAGAATTTTTGGTTACTTTTCCCATAGCAGTAGCAGAACTTGAATCTTTAGAGTAAGAGCAGAGAACAAGTTTAAGGTACATCTTAAAAAGGACTCCAGGGAGATTTTTAAACCTACAAAATGCCCGGAGGTTTCCCTGGGTCTAATGCGAGTGCTTGCGTGGGGATCTGCAGGCTCCTGGGCATTGCTAACCCGAGGGTGCTCTTGTCCCCCCAGCTCCTGGGTGACATCCTGATCATCGTCCTGGCCGCCCACTTCAGCAAGGATTTCACTCCCGACTGCCAGGCTGCCTGGCAAAAGCTGGTCCGTGTGGTGGCCCATGCTCTGGCTCGCAAGTACCACTAAAGCATCAGCAGGAAAGCCCTGGCAGCATCCTGCAGCTGCATGTTGTGCACTGGCTGACATGCTGCTCTGGAGCTGACAGCTTGTAACTGCCAAATAAAGCTCATCCTGTGAAGTCTCCACTGAGTCCGTGTGTCCCTGAGAGGCTGGAGGGGTTGGGGGGATGGGGACCTGGGGCACCCGCAGGGGGACTGGGGTGTAAGCTTGAGCAGGGCAGGCATTTTGCTCCCAGAAAATGCCACCTCCCTTTGTTCTGTATGTTTTTGGGGGGTTTGTGTGGGATTTGCCTCTGGAAATCCTATTTACAGAGTATTGGGTAGATACAGCCCTGCTACCTCTGTGGTCACGCACTGGGAAGTTTGCATTGAGGAACTAGTTGGTATTTTACTGTGAAACCTGCATGTTTTCTTGCAGGCAAGAGGAACTTGGAGGATTCATATTTTTTAGGGAGGATAAAGTGAAAACTTTCATCTACCCTGGCTCATTCCTGGCATAAAGCCTACAAGAAATTAGCTGACTCATACTGGCCGAGCAGCCAGCTGGGTGGGGGTAGGTTTTAGATAAACATTTTGCTATCACGACCTGTCCAGACTTTGTTTATGCACTTCTTTTTCACCCTGTGCTGCCCATTCTGCAATTATGGGGGGCCCAATCCTGCTAATAGCGGTGACCATTAATAATTTTCTGGATGCGAGTATCAATCCATGCTCTGTGCACGCAGAGTGTTTTGGGTGTTAAGTGTCTGTGGAGCAGGACTCTAGGGTAGAGTTTGTTCTTGGCATGGGAAGCACCGTCTGCCCCGTCTGAACTGAGCATGACGCAGCAAAAGCAATGGTTAGCTGAAAGGACAGGCTTACTTTTTAAAGGGAGAAAAGAGGGCATAGCTATATATCCCAGTATCTCTGACACCCTGTTTGCATTGTGTCCTATCCCTGCTTCATCCACATTTGTGGGCATCCCACTCTCTGCCCCTGACCCACTGGAGGATATTAAAAGCCCTCTGTGACCCATAAATGCCCCTTCTTACACAGATTATTCGAAGGAAGAGGCATTTTGTTTCTGGTGTCAAGGCAGACACTGAGATGGTGAGAAGATGACTCGCAGTAAGTCCCAAAGTGCTGTCCTCCCTGCAGGGAGTCTGGGCAGGCACAGAGTACAGTGTCTTGGTCAGGTGTCCAGGGTCACAAAAAACCAAATTCTTACATGAACTTTGATAGGTTTCATGACAGATATTCGTACACTTTCGTATGAACATGATTGTTCCTAGACTTCAGGCAGAAATGACTGAATTATTTGAACAAGTAGGTCTCCTCCTGCAAGCAAGGTGTCTGGGCATAGAAATGAGCCAAGCAGATCTCTCAGGTTAGACCCTACAAGTCAGTACAGCAGGGGAGGGCTGGGCCCTTCCCACTGTCGAGGTTCCTGCTGGGGTACCCCTTCCCGGGAGCAGGGATGAGGATTTCCACCCCCTGCACCCAGCAGCACGGCAGGATGGGTATGGTGCCAGCTAGCACTGCCCGTGGCTTCACTCCCCATCCCCAGCACCAGCTGGGGGATGACATTCCAGTACCTGTCCCCCCAGAAAACAGATCCTGCAGGATGTCCTCTCCCCGTGCTGCTTTGCTTGCTCCCATTTTGCCTCCTGCGTGATGGCAGAACGCTGCTGTGGGAGCCAGCCACCTCCTGGGTGATGCCCAGTGCAGCGCAGCGCTGGCAGCACTGCAGGTCCTGGAGCGGCCGATAAGGTGGTGCAGGAGGGTGGGCACCGGCAGCAGCCCAGTGGCATTTTGCCTGCATGTTCTCTCCCCCACACATGCACCCAGGCAGTGCTCAACTTGATTTATCATCATGTTCCAGCACACCAGCCCGCGTGCACTAGATTTTCTTGAGAAAATGCATATGTAGGCAACTCTAATGAAGCTTATTCATCCCTATTCCATTGAAAAAAAAATCTACAACTAAAGGGGGAAAGAGGTATTATTTGGCTGAAAATCTCCCTCAGTATTTTCTTTCTTTTAATTGATTTTCCTCCCATTCCTGTATTTTCAGTAAAAGGCCAAGAAGACACTTAGCAGGAGGTGGTCCATGGAGGAAAGCAAGCCCCGCTGTCTGGAGAGGAGCTTGGTCAGCTCTTTAGCTCTGCTGCAGCCTGGCTGCCCAAACACCCCACCTCTTACCTGGTCACTAGTCCGACAAGACCCAGCGCCTCTTACTTAGCCCAATCCAAATCCTGTGGAAAACAACAGGAAGGCAGCGGATTGCCCCAGGTGCCTTGGGATCAGGATCAAAGCCCCTGCACTTTCAGCAAGGACAGTGTTTCTTGGGAGTTTATGCAGAAAATAAAACAGGAGAGCCCCTCCATGCAAGGGCATTGTTCCTGGCAAGGGTGCATCACCCCCAGTGTGCTTGGGGGTGTCTCAGGGGAGCAATTCACACGAAGCCCAAAAATCTTCTCCTGGCAAAGGAGACTGGGCACAGCCTAGCTGAACGTGGGGGAAAATGTGAAATATGGCAGCCTTGTCAGGGCAAGTTCAGGAGGGAAAGGCCCTGGGCTCCCCCTGGGCTGGACATCCCTGAGCTGAGCTTTTGCTGCTTTTTGAGCCAACAGCACATCCTGCAGTGGCAAACCTTGTGTTCAAAGCCCATTTCACCTGCCCTTTATGGATGTGAATGAAAGCAGAAATTGGATTAAAAGATTGATCCTGTTTAATACTTGCTCCCTGTCCAGCATCACTGCATCTGACCTGTCCTTTTACATCTGAGGGGAGAACATTTGGGTGAGCTTCTTCCTGCTCCAAAAGGGACAAGTAAACCAAGCAGGTCAAGTTCTGTTATAGGAGGAGGACAATAGGGTTAATGCAGATTTCAGCTGCAAAGCCTGAGCATCCTCTGAACAACTCCAGCATTGCCCACAGCTCCTGGTGGTGCAAGGAGACTGGAGTCCTCCTGCAGCGCAGGTATCTGCACAGTTTGCTGGTAGCAAACCCCTCTGGGTTGCTCTGCCACGGGCTGCATTTTGGCAGGTGCATTCGTCATTTCGCTGGTAGAGGCTGAGGCAAGGCAGAGTCCAGCATTTGGGAGAGCCAAGGCACAAGGCGCACGCCCCATTGAGTCCCATGCGCACGTGTTAAATCATGATGGACTATTGCACAGTGGGTTGTGCAGCCCTTTCTCTGCAAAGGGGCCCACATCTGGTAGGTGAAATGGAGAGCTGCCTGCACAGAGGGGAAGGGATAAAGCTCTTGAGCTCAGGATAACCAGAGGCCCCTTCTCAGCGTGCCACACCCTGGCCATCCCCTTCTGCTCCCCCGCTGGTGGGGACCCCCCACCCCGGCCCCAGCCAATGACCCCGCAGCGCAGGATGGGGAGGAGCTGCCGGCAGGGGATGAAAGCCACTGGTCTGCAGCTCAGCTACAGGGTCTGTGTCCTCCTGCAGCTCTGAGCAAAGCCGCCTGCCACCATGGTGCACTGGTCAGCCGAAGAGAAGCAGCTCATCGCCAGCGTCTGGAGCAAGGTCAATGTGGCCGAATGCGGTGCCGAGGCCCTGGCCAGGTAGGTCCAGCTCCCGGGCATCTGCTCAGCTGCACCCTGGATAGAGAAACCGTGGCAATTGCATTTGGGAGCATTAACAGTGTCTGTGTCTGCTTGTGTCCCCCCATCTCTCCCCAGGCTGCTGATCGTCTACCCCTGGACCCAGAGGGTCTTCGCTTCCTTCGGGAACCTCTCCAGCCCCACTGCAATCATTGGCAACCCCAAGGTCCGTGCCCATGGCAAGAAAGTGCTCACCTCCTTTGGGGAAGCCGTCAAGAACCTGGACAACATTAAGGTGACCTACGCCAAGCTGCCTGAGCTGCACTGCGAGAAGCTGCATGTGGACCCCGAGAACTTCAGGGTGAGCCGTGTTTGCAGTTCCAGCCCCTACCCTGTGTCGTGTGGGGAAAGTCAGATTTTGCTTTGAAACTGTGGGTATTGCCTCCAACAGCATTGTCTAGGGGTACTTTCTTTGGCTGGTGGAGGCAGTCCCTGTGTAGCACCCAAGCGAGATGATAGCTTGTGCAGGACTGTTCGCAAGAGTGTGGGTGTCTTTCACACTAAAAAGTCCCATTTTTAGTACCAGCACAGCAATGGGGAGGAGAAGGTACTGGGAGATTGTTACCTGAAGGAGATCTGGTAGGGGACAAAGGAAGCAAACCCAGAGGAAGGTGCAGCGTGGGCTGGAGGAGTCAGAGACAGAGGGAAGCTAAGCAGAGCGTTTAAGGAAATCATAGGTCCTATGGCAAGATAAGCAGCTAGTGTGCTCGAAAACCACAGAGCAGGTTTCTGCCTTGTCCAGCATGGGCTGCCTGTCTGGATCGGACACTCCCTCCTCCTCCAACACTTTTAAATAAAAATGGATAATTTTCTTCATTTACATCTAAAGAGAGAAAGAAAAAAAACCCCAGCATTTTGCAGGGTGGGTCTCAGGCCAAATTGCTTTAGCATCCCAAAAATGGGGGGGGAAATAGTTTCAAGGTTCTTTCTTTCATTCTTTTTTTTTTTAAAGAATGAAGCAAATACTGTTTTCCCAAAACCCAGAGCTTTCTATGCGAAGACTGAGGATTTTGTTGTAGCAGTCCCAGAGAATGGGGAGTGAGCCAGTCACCGTAACCAGTCCTGCAGCCCGAGGGCCACTCCGATGAGGCAGGGGGGCTGAGGAGGAAGAGGAGGAGTGCGCAGCATGCAAGAGTCCTTTCAGGAGGGGAATTCAGCCCTGTCAGGAGAAAGGAACCACAGTCTATGCGTTGCAGGGTGGTGTTTGGGGGGGACGGGAAGGGGAGGGACTGAAGGGAAATCTGCAGCAGGAAAACCAGGGAGACGGAGAGCTTGCATAAAGGAAGAAGCTATTTAGAGCTAAAGACATGGCAGGACAGGGTGGGGTTGGTGGAGTTGTGTGCAGTAAGAGTGGACAGCCCTCGTCAAGAGGTTGTGGGTCCAAAAGCTCAGCCCCAGCCCAGGGATGTCTGGTCCCTGCTCCGTGGTCTGCTGCAGCACAACGGTTTGAGCAGCACTAACCCTGTGTTCCTCTTTCTCCTCCAGCTCCTTGGAGACATCCTAATCATTGTCCTGGCTTCCCACTTTGCCAGGGATTTTACCCCTGCTTGCCAGTTTGCCTGGCAAAAGCTGGTCGGTGTCGTGGCTCATGCTCTGGCCCGCAAGTACCACTGAGCATCCTGGGACTGACCATGCGAGGAAGAGTCCCTGCTCCGCCACAAGCACCTCTGAGCACAAGGAGATGCCCTTTGGGTATTGACAGGCTGTAACCACCAAATAAATGCCTCCCAGCACCATGTCTGCAGAGTCTCCGTGTCTCTGTGCTGGGGAAGGAGGGGGGCCAGGGGAGTTTGTGCTGTCAAATGCAATGCAATCCGCGTGTGGGTGTCTTGTTTCTAAGGGCTGTTGCAGGCAGCGATTCCTTAACTCTGCAGTGCTCTCTCATGTGCGCTCCCTGCCAGTGCATGCACGGGGGTCTGTGAAGAGAAAACCCATGCAAAGGGCCCTGACACCTGGGAGTGTTTCAGAGGGGGTCATAGGAATAATGAGGGATTGCAAAGAATCCACATCTGTTCTCCCAGCTCTACATTAATGTGAAATAAGATGAAGCCAGCACTATCCAGAGCACAGAGTTCCCAGCCAAGCCGTTGCTGCTCTCAGGGAGCTGGCACCTGCCTTGCCCTGCTCTAGGGCTGGGGTTGCACGTTCGCCTTTTAGAGCAGCTGATACAGGAGAAAACCTTTGAACTCTGACTTTTGGGAGGTTCAGGAGATGTCCACTTCTTCTAGCTATATCAGCTGGCCTAACAGGAGATACTGCTTCCCCAAGGGGGATTTATCATGCTGATGCAAATAACAGACCCTCATCCCCAGGCACCCACAGAAACCCTCTCTCCAGACTGAGAGCATTCAGTTCCCAACGTCACCTGGTGAACAAAACCCAACACGCTAACTGGTATCTGGGCTTTGCCGTGCCTGGCCCTCCTTCTCCCATCCAAGGGGCCTCCATGGTGCATAGAGCGAGGCTGTGGGTCAGGCTTGGTTATTCATTCATTGGGACAAAGGCAGCAAGTTCAATTTATTTTAGCTACTTTATTATACAAAACAGGAAAAAACATAAAAATGGTCAGGACTGTGTTTATCTTAAATCTTGTCTTAAATCAAGACTGGAGACTCCTTGCACAAGGAGGCTGAGAACCAGTGCTGTTTACAGCATCTGGCACAGCAGAGTCCTCGCTGTGATAGAAGTTTCTAGGGTTACCAGGGAGGACACAGTTGTTTTGGGTCATAATCTTTCAAAACATGCCCTCATCTCACCTGGCTTCAGCAGGCTTCTCCTATGCACCAAATCTGCAGGTTTTTGTACAGAGAATAGTGCAGCTCCTGGAAGCGCTGTGCAGCCAACAGCAGTGCAGCCCATGCGCTGACCCTGCTTTGAGCAGGGCATCAGACTAGAGACCCCTGGAGTGCCCTTCCCACCCAAGTTATCCTGTGGTTCTGCACTCTGAGTTTGCAAGACATTTGCTTGCTTTTCTCACCTATGGCTTGTTTTGAAGGGGTCCATAAAGAAACAAGTTGAAGGTGCCTTTATAAATCTGCTTTGTTTGGATGCTGTAAAAGACAGGATTGAAGAGGGGTGGGAGGAAGATGTAGATGTTGCCCATCACAGTGTGGAAGATGGGGGTGCCTTTTTCCCAAATCTGTGCAGGGTGGGCTAGCCAAGTTGTGGGACGAAGACTGAGACCTCACAACCGTCAGGCCCTCGTCCTTGGAGGCAAAGCTGAGAAGTGTAATGAGGACCACGATGGAGGACAACAAAATGAAGAGGAGATCTGAACCCATGGTGAAGAAAATGAGGCCCGGGGCATAGATGCTGTTGAACACCATCTCTCTGGAGGGCAGCCAGGTCACCGTGGGATGGAGGCAAAGGGGATGGGACAAGGTGCTCTCCAGTCACCAGGCAGCCAGAGGAGATGGAGGACCACGGTATGATCAGGACTCTGCTCCTCTGTGGGTGCGTCAGCCCTATTTTGGCTGCCCTCATGCCTGTTGGCATGGTCATACAGCTCCATGGCGGGCAGAGAGCCATCAGCCTGTCAAGGGGCATGGCAAAAAGCACCGCTGACTCCTGGAAGGTGAGGGAGCAGATAAGGAAGAGCTGGAACACACGGGGGTGCAGGCTAATCGCCATGAGCAAGGACCGCAGCACTCCTGGCACAGTGAAGAGACGCAGCCCAAGGTCAGTGAGGGCCAGCACAGAGGGGACATGATGCAGGGCTGGTGGAGGCTTTGGTCTGCTTTTCTAGCATACAGAATAACACAATTTCCAATGCTCATAGTGACATGAACAGAACAAATTGAGGTGGAAATCTGGGGTAAGATGTCCTTCACACCGAGGGAATGTGGTTAGCAGAAAGGCTGTGACCACAAGGCTGGTCCAGTGCTCCCCCCCATGAGGTGCTCTTAGTGTCCTCTCACTTCTTAGGAATTGCAATCTGCGCAGCCCAGATTTGGTTCAGGTCTAGTTTAGAAATAGTAGAAAACTCCTGAATCCCTATGAATTGCATCATGCAGCCCTGAAATGATGGGAAGCTTACACTAGCAGGTTGATGGATTGTCCTCCTCTTTCACGGCAGCTTCTCTCAAACCTGAGACAGCACTGCAAACCTTTGATGAGTGAGCACACCGTGTTGCTTTGGAAAGAAAGGAAGGAAATTTCCACGACAACAGCACAGACTAATAACTGAATAGATTTCGTGAGAGGAGGATTGCTTCTTGTGAAAATGGGTAGGAAAAGGTGTTAGGAAATAGTTTTAAATTATATAAATCAGAAAACAGTTGTGATCTGTGGTTGCGATACCTCCTCTTCTTCAGCCATCAGGAGGCGTCACCTCTCCTCCTGGAGCCTGCCCTCCTGCAGACCCACCATGAAAATGGAGCCCCCAGGTTTGCAAAAGGTGGGATGGAAGATAAAACTTCTTATTTATCTCATAATAGACATTGTTTGCAGTTTTTACAGGTGTTAAGAAAAAGAAATATTTGAATATCTGTGTTAGGATAATTAATGGAGTCTGTGCAATGAAAAATGTGGCGGTGCGTTTTGTGCTTATGAGAGAAGCATTCGTGTTTTCTCTACAGTGAAACCCTCTTGTTAACTGCTGTGGCATGTTGCCTGGAAATGGAACCTTAAAAACTCCTGCTTAAAAATATAATGAATTAATCAAACCCCAGAGCCTTTTAAGGAATTCTTTTTAGAAGTTTAATGTCAGTCTGAGGAGCAGGCTAACCAGAGGACTATCAGGTATAATTATTTTTATCTGTCCTGATCCCCACACTTACCAAAATAACAGGAGCAGAAAAAAAAAAAACAAACCAGTTCTCTTCACTTCTTAGCATAAGCCAAAAATACTCTTTAACTGACTGTGCTGCCCCTGCTGGGGTTATATATAGTATAAGGCACGATTTTATGCCTCTAGAGGGAATTCTCTGTCAGGAGTGTCAGCATAATGGAGCATTTCAGAAGACAAGTCTTACAGTTGGTGGGATTGGAATATAATCATAACAAAATTCAGCCATCCATGTGATATGTTTGTTGTGTTTTCCCACGCTACTTGAAATGAGGATGAATGGTAATGTACTTGTTCTGATTTTGCAAAGGATGCTTTATTGCTTTTGAGAAGTAAATATAGATGTGGTTTTCTCCAAGAAACAGTATGGAAATACCCAAGCTACCTAACGGTTCCGTGCTCCTGCAGCAACCATTTCTGGTAGTTTTTTACATGGCATGTTATGCTATGGAGATATTTGGACAGAAAATCTATCTGCCTGTGAAACAAGGGGGATCCTTTTCAGCTTGCCTAGCCCATAGGAGAGGGCTTAATCTATAGAGCCACAAGCAGTCCCACGGGTGAGACTGGAGGGATGGGGCCAGCTCTGCTGGCTGTTTTCCATGAGCCACGTTGTGCAAGGACTGGCTGGGCACAGAACCACAACTTTTTTCCTGTGTCACAGCAAAATCTGATGTCATGGCAACTGCAGTACTGCTGCAAAAAACCTTGAGAAATATCACTTGGATATTAAGAGATTTTTGATCCATCCCCCTTGGTAACTTTGGAGCAATGAAGGTTTGAAACCCCGGAGTGACTTTTCATAGCTGATCTGCCTCATCTTTCCTTTATTCCGCCCCCTTACCTCCTCCCACCTCTGCTTAGTGCCCTTCCAGCCCAAATTCTCTTCAATAAGAGAAGCAGACGTGCTCATTTTCCATCCCAAACCAGAAGTGGCAGGGATAATGTTTCCGAGATGATGATGAGTTTCTTTTTCATATCCCAAAGACTCATCTGGCCAGAAGTGCAGGAGTTCTCGCTATCTGGCACAAAGTGAACTCAGAAACCAAATTATTCTTTTGTTTTTGTTTTTGTTGGCAGCCTTTTATCATGTCTCCCTCAATCTTTCTTTGTCATGACTGGTGCTGTACAGACAGGTCCCCATGTTCCGCCCCACAGAAATTAAGAATTCCTGCGCTAGAGACCCACGTATTCACTATGCAGTAACAAATGCCATGGTAGGTAATGTGATTTAGATAAATCCACACTGTCAAACCGCAGTGGCTGACAGCGGCTGGAGAAGCACCACCTTTGTCCATACAGCAGAGGTGTGTGAATGACAGGGAGGACACACTGGTCCCCAGAAAGCAGAGCACCGTCTCACCACGGGGCATATTCCCTCCTGTTACCTGACAGATCAGAAATGGGAGAATCATCTTCTGGAGACTACGCAGCTTCACCGCAGGGTTGCAGAGTGATGATTAAGCTTGCCCAAAGCCTGCCGTGGTTTGGTGCTCAGCCACGTGCCCCTGTGGCCACGGCAGCCTTTCGGCAGCGTGTGGCCGTGGTGGTCTTCCGGCTTGCGTCTGCAGGGACAGACGTGCAGCAAATCCCCGAGACGTGCTCCAAAGCTTTCCCATTACTTCTGCAGCAGCACTCAGAGCTGCACAGACCACCGCCGCTGAGAATGCTGGAAAGCACCTGCTTGGATGGAGGCTTTTTGCAAATATGCTCGCCCTGTCCTACTCGGCACTCCTACCACTTTCTCCATGTACTGGCCATGTGCTGCCTGGTCGTGTCTCAAACAATCAAACAAACGGCTCTTGCTCCTGCTTTGCCCTCTCTCTGTCCTACATCTTCCTCCAGGGAAGAGCCTACTTCCATGGAGGGGAGTGCTTCGCTTTGGGACAGTTTTGTTTGGGAAGTTTCTGTTTGTTTTATTAATAATTTTTTATTTTACGTACATGAAGTTTTCAGTGTTTGACAACACTAAAGAGAAGGAACCCCTTTCAGTGGGAAAGAAAGGCAAGACAATTTGTCTTGGCCCTTTCTGCATGTTTGAGCCTGTCCCAGATAATGAGCTTAGGTACATGGGCTGAAATGCAGGCAGCTGAAACGCAGGCATTGTCAGGCACGATCTGTACTTGAATCACCGCTGGGTCATTTTCCATTGGCACATTGGGACAATATTCCAGCAAAGTACTCCATAAACACTAGCCCTGGCCTTAGCTTTTTCTGGTTTGCCTCTTTGTTTTAGTTGCCCTATCCATAACACGGGGAAAATAAAATGTATGTATCTTTAAAAGTGTTTATTGGGATTCCACTGCTGATGTTTGAAAAACAATGTGTATGTAAGAGTGCTTTTGCATGGCCAAAAAGTGGGCTCAACCTCCACTCGTGCTGGTACATGCTGAGCTTGTGGGCACTGCCCCTCCCTCTCTCCATCCCTTTCCCAACCCTCTCTCCCCAGTGTTTTGCCATGAAAGAACTTAACATCTTCTCAAGCATATAGAGAAAGAAGAGTGAGGCACCACTTTTGCACTAAAAGGCTTGGCAGGAATGTGTGCATTTTTCTAGGGGTGCAAAGATCTAAAGATGCACTCTATTTTACCCAAAATTCAGTGATGAAATCTAAGCAGTGTTTCCAGGGAGTTGCATCTCTATCTTACCTTTAGATCTAGTTGGCAAGTGCAGAGCAGCAGTTTCACCCTGGAGCCAACACCTACACTTGGAGCAAATAATTGACTTTATTCAATGTTTAACATTTTAAAAATTCACAGTTCTATTTTAAAAGGGAAGAAAAATCTAGTGATAACTATTTTTTTTCATTGCTGCTCTGACCAGCATTTCCTAAACATTCATGGTCCTTGTGTTTGCTCTTGCAGCATTTACCCTTGTGCTGCCACCAAGATGGTGAAGGTACGAAAGGGAGTACCATCACCTTCCTGGACTGTGTAGTTGGTTTGCATTTCATGGCCTCAGTCCCTGCAGCAGGTCCCAGGTGACTGTCATTGCTGCTGAGATTTCACACAGGCATAAAAACAGACAGCTTCCTCTGCATGTGAAACACTCAGGCAGGAGTGCAGTTCCCTGTCCCTCTGCATCTTCTGCCTAAGGACTTCAGCTGAACAGAGGTAAGGGCATCTGAAGGGTCAATGCACTTCCATGTCAGCCTTGCTTCATCATTGATGTTTTAATTTTGGGTGGGTTATTTTCTATTCAGATTTTGTGATAAAGGTAGCTTTGGTTCATAGCCGGCTTGCTTATCTATCACTGTGCATTCCTGCAGCTGTTTCACACTCTCCATCCATCCATGCATCCATGCATGCATGCATGCATCCATCCATCCATGCATCCATCAGTCTCCGTCTGTTGTGGTTTAACCCCACAAATGTTCAGCAAACGCCCTCGCTTCCTCCTTCCCCCGGTTTTTATTGCTGAGCATGACGTCATATGGTATGGAATATCCCTTTGGTCAGCTGGGGTCCTGGCTGTGTCCCTTCCCAAGTCCTTGTGCACCCTCAGCCTACTTGGTGGTGGGGCAGGGTAAGAAACAGAAAAGACCTTGATGCTGTGTAAGCACTGTTCAGAAATAAATAAAATGTCAGTGTTTTCTCAACACCGTTTTGGTCACAAATCCAAAACAGCACTGTATGAGCTAGTATGAAGAAAATTAACTCTAACCCAGCCAAAATCAATACACCCTCTAAACCCATCACCTCGCCACCCAGGCAGCTATTGCCAGCACACCCCTTTGGCTGCCTGTTTATCTATCCATCTATCCACATACATCTTCATCATTGTCATGGTTTAACCCCAGCCGGCAACTAAGCACCATACAGCCCCTCGTTCACTCCCCCACAGTGGGATGGGGAAGAGAATCAGAAGAGTAAAAGTGAGAAAACTTGTGGGTTGATATAAAGACAGTTTAATAGGTAAAGCAAAAGCCGCACGCGCAAGCAAAGCAAAACAAGGAATTCATTCACTCCTTCCCATCGGCAGGCAGGTGTTCAGACATCTCCAGGACAACAGGGCTCCATCACATGTAATTCCAAAACAAAGCCCCATACCAGCTACTGTGAAGAAAATTAACTCTATCCCAGCCAAAACCAGCACAATCATCTATCCCCATTTCTTCCCCACCACACTGTCTCCTCTCAGTGTTTTCCGCAGCCTGGGTGCCTCTTGCTGCAACACAGGGACACCGCAGGGATGCAACTGCTGATATTTGGAGGAGGGAGTGGACATTTCTATAGAGAGTAACATCCAGTGTTATAACAGCACATTTCAGACAGGATTTAAAGCCCCAAAGTCAAGCTTTAAGAACTGTGTTTTTTCATGGGATCTTTCACAAAACACAGATTATGCCCCATCTGCTGATGTGATGATGTTTCGCTCCTGTCTCTGAAGTGGCTGGTGCTGAGCACACTTGGGGATGGCACACTTGGAGATGGCGAACCAGTTCCTCTGGTCCTTACTCACTGAGAGCCTGACAGATGGTGCTATGAAGCATGACTGAACAAGGATTACGCTCTGTCTACAGACTCCGTGTTCATCCTTCTGGGCAGAAGCTGAGCATCCACCGGAGCCAGAGTGCCCACTCCTCCCCCATGGCACAGCACCCAGCTGGGCTGTGGAAATTCATCCCCTCCCTGTGTGCAGACACATTGCTTACGTGTCTCGACAGGGACAAAAATAAAAGGAAGATGAGAGGAGCAGGCGAGGAATATTCCTCCCTCAGCCTCACTGTGGAGCAATCAAGGTGAACAGCTTTGTGGAGGGGCACTGGGGGGACAGGACGCCCAGCCTCTGGGGCAGCTCCATGGGTGAAGGACAGGACTTTTCCCAGTTTAATGAATATTCACCCAGGCCAGAACAGTCGATGATGCACAGAGTGTACAAAGCAATCTTTTTATTTTTGTGGGACGTCCAAAGCACATTTACAGATGATGAGGATGAGGTACACATTCAAGTCTGTACACCCAGATTCAAATACTTAAATCTATTTTTTCATGTTGAAGATAATTAGAGCACCCTGGAAAGCTGTCTGCTAATTTAACTTATCAAGCTAATTATTTAGCTGGCGAAGTAAAGAGTGGAGGCACAGATGTCTGGAGCTTTGTCTGAGAAGTGGGGTAGCTGGAAATAGACTAATTCTATTTTTCATGGCACACTAATGAGTTTAGCCACATGTCCTCCAATTAAACAATGCCATGTTCCCTGTTTACATAGACAGATGGAGTGTGAATTCCTTGAGTGCTGAGGGCTGGAAAAGTTTAACTTCTTCCACATCAGCCACTGCAGCCCCTGAAAAGAGCAGCAGACAAGCCAGGCAAATAATTAGCATAGGTTAGAGGAGCATTTTATAACTTTTTTTTTTACTTACAACCCCAAAAGGTATTCCCTGTATTCAAAGCTTAAGCCCTTTAAGCATAGCTTTTCTTCTATGATTTATATTTCACATAGCGCTGTATTTCCCTGAGGTATCTGTGGGCTGTGGATTGGAAGCTCTTGGTTGACAGTTTTGTAGAAGAAATGAGAGCTGGGTTTGTGTACACATTGTTTAATTTTACCCATAACTGCTAGCTGTAA
The DNA here is from genome assembly GCF_000699145.1 of Aptenodytes forsteri. Classification (NCBI taxonomy): domain Eukaryota; kingdom Metazoa; phylum Chordata; class Aves; order Sphenisciformes; family Spheniscidae; genus Aptenodytes; species Aptenodytes forsteri. The sequence goes on from NW_008795525.1 coordinate 545,524, forward strand.
TAACAACATTCCTGCTAAGAATTACAGTTGCTGTGTATATTACTAACACACATATTGACTGAAATACCTGTCACTTTGAATAGCTTGATGGGCTATCAGAAAGAACTATAGTAATGGCAACAACAATTAGAATAGTAAATAATCTCCGAAGTGAAGGGAAATGATAATGGTCTAAACTTGCCAATGCCTTACCAAATTTACACTTGCAGGAGTGACCGTGTCCCCTCGGGGGTCAGAGTTAGTGACAGATAAATTTCGGTAATTGCTGCTGTTTCTGCTGCTCCCGGGGACCCTTGTCAAGGAGCACAGTCCCACGGTGCCGGGTGCTGCACAGAGACAAAACTGCAGCCTTTTCCCCTTTCCCTTCCACTGACGGATAGGTTAAGCGATAGCAAAGGGTGCAGGTGGAGGACAGGAGGACAAGCAGGACCATATCTGCCAAGAGCCAAGCCATGGTCCAAACTCAGCAGCCGGGCAGGGGGTGGTGGTTTGCAGAGCCTCAGACAGGGCATCCTGCACAGGGTGAAAGACGAAAATCTGAAAATCCAGCAAGCAAACTGAGGGAGCTGGCTGGCCAGGCTGGTACCTGCACGCAAGGACAGACAACAGGCTGGAGACACAGCCTGGGAGGGGAAACAGGCATCTGTCATCTGCTGCAACAGCCCATGGGCAAGGGGAGGGCTGCCCAGAGGAGCAAGGATGGTGAGAGGGACCATTGTCCTCCTGCAATGTCCTGCATGGAAGTGCATGGGGTGAGGCTGTGTGCATCAGGGACCGAGAGTGGAGGTGTGGAAAAGGCTGGGGACTGAGGGGAAAGGCTGCAATTCCCATGTAGAGAGCTGGAGAGGGACCCACATGGAAGCAGAGACCAGGGCCTGAGTGCCAGGGAAGGACAGTGATGTTGCTTACAGCGACTGAGAGAAGAGGCAGTAGCAATGTCCTGGGAGGGATGTAGCCCTGGTGCAATAAATGATGTTATTATTGACTTTACAGGTGAGGAGCCGGGGGAAGATAAAGCAGGAAAAAGGTCTGAACCGGCAGTGCAAAGTGCTCGTCTCTGCTCTGGCATATCTTCAAGGAGGAGAAAAGAAATCAGATTTTCACTCTGAGACACCAGACTGTTTTCATTGCCCTGCAAAATCTAATCCCGCATTACCTTTGAATTGCTAATGAAAAAGGCGTTTTCATTGCCCTGCAAAATCTAATCCTGCATTACCTTTGAATTGCTAATGAAAAAGGGGCCTTTAACACAGGCAGGCCATCAGCATGGAGCAAGCATGTCCCCAGGGAACAGCAGCCATGCCCTGGTTTTCCTGCTGACGGGCATTCCCGGGATGGCTCAATTCCACCCCTGGGTTTTCTTCCCTTGCTGTCTGATGTATCTCATTGCAATGCTGGGAAATGGCACCATCCTGCTCATCGTGAGAGTGAATTGAAGGCTCCACCAGCCCATGTACTACTTCCTTTTGATGCTAGCCACCACGGACCTGGGCCTGATTCTGTCCACCCTGCCCATGATGCTGCACGTCTTTTGGTTCAGCACCAGAGATCAGCTTCCTGGTCTGCCTCACTCAGATGTTCTGCATCCATGCCTTCTCCCTCATGGAGTCCTCAGTGCTTTTGGCCATGACCTTTGATCACTACATGGCCATCAGCTGCCCACTGAGGTACTCCTCCATCCTCACCAGTGCCAGGATTGCAAAGATTGGGCTGGGAATGGTCTGCTGCTCTCTGACACTACTCCCACTCATCTGCCTGCTCACGCAACTGCCGTTCTGCAGGTCTCACGTGCTGTCCCACTCCTATTGCCTGCACCAGGACATAATACAGCTGGCGTGCACAGACTCCACCCTGAACAGCCTGTACAGCCTAACCCTGGTGCTGTTCATGATCCTAGACATCACCTTGTCCTACACCATGATCATTAAGGCCGTGGTGGGCATCACCTCCAGAAAGGAGCAGACGAAAGCCCTCAACACTTGCGTCTCTCACTTCTGCGCTGTCCTCATCTTCTATGTCCCCATGGTTGGCCTGTCCATTATACACCGGTACGGGAAGAATGCTGCACCCTTCAGCTGTGTGCTCATGGCCAACGTCTACCTTTTTGTCCCACCTGTGTTGAACGCCATCATCTACAGCATGAAAAACAAGCCCATTCGCAAAGGCCTCCTCAGGGTCCTGTGTCAAAAACTGGCCTGGCCTGGCCATGGCCAGTAGCCCAGCAGTCATTAAGAAGTGGGAAGCTTGCCTACATGAAATGCCCATAAAAAGTGACAGGTCAAACATATGCAGGAGTTTAAGAGAGAGAAAAATTAATGGGAAGAGCACCTTGCAAGGGATGCTCTGTCAGCAGAAAGCTCTTTAAATGCATCAAAAGCAGGAATCCAGCTAGGAAACAGGTGGACCACTTGGTGACCAAGGGTGAGAAGCATACTCAGGGCTGGTAAGGCCATAGCAGAGAAGCTCAGTGAATTCTTTGCATCGGATTTCTATACCTGACACAGACTTCATAGCAGAAGATCCTCTAAATGGATTAGAGGATCTTGATCAGTTTGAAGTAAATATGGAGGAGGGATTACGTCAAAGAAATACCAGTTAAATATCACTAACTCCCAGGACCAGGTGTCATTCACCTGAAAGTCTGAAAGGAGCTCAGATGTGAAGCTGCAGACCTGCTGGGCAGGGTGTATCACTCTATTGCAAACGGTCATGGTGCTGCAGGATGGATCATCCCTTCAACTCCACCTGCAAAAGGGAGTCCATGGGGTTCCTGAGACCTACTGACCGGTGGGCTTGATTTCCATGCTGGTGGGAGAGTAGAGGCTGTGATAAAGTCACTAAGCATATGGGTAAACACATATGGGTAAAGCTCTTGCAGAGTCAGCCAGGCTACTGCAAGGGGGAATCCTGCCACGGCAGCCTGCTGGACTTCTGTGAGAGTGGCTCCAGCTGGAGGGATCCCATGGCCATAATACACATGGATGCCCAAAAGCCTTTGACTAAATGCTTTTAATGAAATTACTTTGTAATAAAGTCACTAAGCATATGGGTAAACGCATATGGGTAAAGCTCTTGCAGAGTCAGCCAGGCTACTGCAAGGGGGAATCCTGCCACGGCAGCCTGCTGGACTTCTGTGAGAGTGGCTCCAGCTGGAGGGATCCCATGGCCATAATACACATGGATGCCCAAAAGCCTTTGACTAAATGCTTTTAATGAAATTACTTTGTAGAGGGATTGGAGGAAACCCTCTTCTAGGGATGGGAAGTTGGTTGAAGTAAGGGTAGGTCATTTTCAGTCCAGAGAAGAGCCAGCAGTGGCCTCCCCAAGGGATCTCTGCTAGGACTCATTTTATTCTGCATTGTCATCAGTGACCTGGATGAGGGAGTGCACAATGAACGCTCAAAGCTTGCAGATGACACTAGATCAGCCACTGGACTGATAGCAACTGTCTTCTGTGTTTTTATAAGATTGTTAAAACTTTAATTGCAATAACAATAAATTCTTGGCTCCACATAGAAGGTGTGCTTCCTTTTGCTGTAACAAGCTTTTGAGTGTACCACAGCCCAACGCACACAGAACCACCATGAGGCATGGTAAAACCTGAATGTGATAAGCTAGTATTTGGATCACAAGTGCCACAGAAGTGGGTCTCAAAGCAAGGAGCTTGAAGAAACTCTTGCTGCATGGTGGTAGGTTTATGCAATACATCTCTTGATAGTTCTCATGGGCTGCCATGAGAGACAGGGAAACCCCATGAGGGTTTCTCAAACCCAGTGCTCAACCCTGAAACCCTAGGAAGGGGGCTCAGCCTGTTGTTTGGGTCACATCAACAAAATCTTATCAGGTAACCAGTAAAGCTCTGATGACCATTCAGTTCTCAGTCTGACTTGGAATACGTAGGGTATTTTTTGTTATTTTTCTGTAATTTCCCTTCAGTATTCATGTGCCTATTTAGGTTTCAGTAAATGCCAATGTTCCTTGGTTGTTCTCAGTAATGACAGCTTTATGTAAGGGAAAGAAGAAGGCAGGATTTATTTTGGCCCTTCTTGGCCCCTCCTGGGATGGTGGATGCTGCAGACCTGTGAGGAAGGCGCTGGCCTTTGATGTACAGCCTTGTGCACAGCAGGGCTGCAACCAGCACTGCTATCGATGATTTTGTTTTGTTTTAAGTGCATAGCATTGCTTCTCCACTCTGCTTTCTAACCTTATGCCAAAGCAATTCTATTCAAATAGATGGAAATCAAAGCAGAGAGAGGTATGGTGAGCAGGCAGGATATTCTGGGGTGAAACCAACCCCAACTATCTGCTTTAGGGTGATCTGAGCCACTCCTCTCCAGGCTCTGTCTTGATTAGATCTCCTCCTGGGTGATAGGAGCTTAAACACCCAGTGTGCATGGATGCACCTCATTTCAGGAGTCCCCGGTGGGAGCTGGCTCTCCTGTTGCTGTAGTACAGGATGGTGGAGCTGCAGTGCAGTGCCTGAGCTGGACCCACTCACACCAGCTGGAGATCTGACCTGAACCCTTTTTGCCTATAATTCTGCTCCCATTACAACCTGATGGTATCATGAGCCCGGTGCTGCTGCAGTGATATTGCACAGGCTCCGTTTCCATCCGGGGTCTGCATTGAGCCATTAAGTGGCTGGTCCAGGCCGAGCAGATGAACAATCCCAGCTGCCATGAGTCTGCCACACCGCAGAGTGGGCTGGTTACACTCCCTGGGAAGGGAAATGTATGGTGACTTTCAGCTCCCGCAGCACGAATCACAGCTTTTGGATATGTCTTGTTCCTGCTGGAAATGTCACCTGGCTGGAACGAGAGGGCTTTACCATACGCCTAGATCCTTAGACACTTCACAGTCTTAGCAAGTCTGGCTGCAGGTGTAAAAAACTTGAATAAACAGCTATTGCACATATGTAGATCTATGCTCTAGTGCATGCTGATGCACTAAAGGCTACATGGCTGAGCACATCTAGGAAGCATTAGATTTTCCCTGCAGATACATGCCCAGGCAGTGCTGGCTAGGAGGATCAACTCCCTCGTTCTGGCAGCAGCTCTGGGTCCAGCTGACCCAGTGCCATGGTGAAGGTGGGAAACCCTTACCCCAACATGGCCATTGCTATGTCCTCCTTGTCTAAAAAGAAGGGCCATTAGCTGAGGAACCTCAGGCAGCTACAGCTCCTGCATTATTGACCAGGAATGTATAGAAGACTGTAGATACTGCAACACTCCTTTATACAGCAAAGAAAATGCTGTGGGCCTAGAAACAGGGTATACTTCATCTACTGCATAAGAAGAGTTTAAAGGTTCAGGATCCTCAGCAGTCAAACGGATTACAGGATGGAACAGAGAATATCTAAACTATTATTCACCAGCTGTGGGGAGCGTAGACAGAGACATACCAAGGTCTGCGATAGCCAGCACGCACAGAAAGAGGTACATGGGCTCATGGAGGCTGCGCTCTGCTTTGATGACAAAGAGGATTGCACTATTTCCCAGGATGGAAATAACATACATGCAGCAGAAAGGGATGGCAAGCCACATGTTCCCACTTTCCATTCCTGGGATTCCTGTTAGAAGGAAGGTAGAAGGTCTAAGGAAGCTACTGTTGGTCATTTTCCTAGCGCAGCATCTTTGTCCTGTCAAAGATCAAGCAGCAGATCCCACTCTACAAAAGAATTCACAGAAATCATAAAAGAGTAATCATGCCATAAAGCAAAGCTTTCTTCACGTCTCTCTCACTGTGGTGATGGGGATCCAGACTTCTGAGTTTGCTGAGACAGCAAGGGGGCATTTTACCTTTGTGATCAGTTCTTGGCATGGAGAACTACAGCTCCCACAAGTCAGAAAGCTTATGGACATGGGGGGAACACAGTACCTAGTTGATGGTTGAATTATGGGCTTCTCTATGCCAGGACACAGAGAGCTGTTTACTAGATTGACAGATGTGATACTGTATTGACTGTGTTGCACCAGAGGGCAAAAAGACTCGAGAGGTGGCATCCTGGATGAAGGGTGAAAGCAGACTTGTATCTCATACAGAAAGCCCACCTCTGGACTTGGGAATCATGGAGGGAGTTCACCGGTCCTTGCTCTGGCTTTTCCTTGTTCTGTAGAAGAGCAAGAGAAGGAGCACCATGCAGATACCTAGACCCGTGCTCTGATATTGCCAGGTGACTCCCTCACCCGGATATCTGACTGTGGCTTCCAGTGCTTTATGAATGAGATTCCCATATCCCTTCTGTGTGGGTGTTGCAGAGCACATCTTCTCTGCTGGCTGTGAGCTTCATCCTCATTTTAGATTTTTTTTTTTTTTTAATTCTTTTCACCTCTATTTTCTTTCTTTCTGTGAATGAATATCAGACTTGGTGATCTTTTCCTTACCTAAAAATAACCTTGGCAGCAAAGACCTGATATAAGTGCCTTTGCACCAAGTGGTTTCTGCATCTTCGAGAGCTGTGCACAGCTGAGAACCCAGATAGTGCAGCAACATTTTGCAGGATCCAGCCAACAAGCATTCACCGGCGTGCTGCCAAAAAGTAGTGTTGTGAACATCTGCCAGCCCAAGAGTGAAAGATTTTGGACTTGGATATTCTCGTATGTACAAATGCAAGTGCTGTTTTCCAGTATAAATGAAGTAAACAATAGCCAAATCACCCACTCGCAGGGAGGAGAGCTCTGGCAGCTCCCTGTGGTGTACAGGAACCACTTCTGCATGCTGAGGAGGGAAGATTTCAGTCCCGCTTACCCACCTTGCCAAGCTGTAACACAGGCAAGGATTGTCCTCCCTTACAGGTCACTGTCCCCTCACCTGGGTGCAGATGCCTGCTGTGTAGGTATCAGCATCTCAGATCGTTGACTGGACGCCACCAATCACATTGGGGAACAGGGACTGTCAGAAGGCTGTCTCACCCAGATGTCTATCCCAGTCAGATAAACGGTGCGTACAGCCCTCATTGATAAGAAAAGGGTCTGAGGGTAACAAGCTTTTCATTATATGTGTAATTACATGAGTGCACCCTCAGTAAGTTTGCAGACGACACCAAGTTGGGCGGGAGTGTTGATCTGCTCGAGGGTAGGAAGGCTCTGCAGAGGGACCTGGACAGGCTGGATCGATGGGCC
>NW_008795525.1:553360-558944 GCF_000699145.1 Aptenodytes forsteri
GAGTCCCCATCCCTGGAGGTATTTAAAAGACGTGTAGATGCGGCGCTTAGGGACATGGTTTAGTGGGCATGGTGGTGTTGGGTCGACGGTTGGACTCAATGATCTTAGAGGTCTTGTCCAACCTTTATGATTCTATGGTTCTATGATTCTACATGCGCATCCTTCCTTTAAAACTAATAATCACTTTAACACTAATACTACAGTAACAATGACAAAGTTATCTGAAATTATCTAACAGTTGACATGTCAAAAGCAGCCCAGAAAAAGCAGATCACTTTGCCTTAAATATGGAGCAATACCCAAATATGAGCTGCCTGAGCATCTTGCCTCCAGGCTGCCAGTGAGCACATCTTTATATTGCCACTCCACAAAATCCCCCAGGACTCCCAGGCTCACTGGATACTTATGCTTCTTTTTTTGGTTGATCCACTATCTCAAAGGAGATGATGCAACCACACTATTAAGAGTGAATCCCAGCGGCAGGTGGGAGGCTACTGTTGAATTGCCTTGGGTTAGCACCAGGAGCTAAATAGGACTAGAAACTAGGTGTGAAGTCAAAGCAGAACTTGAATGTGGTGTTGGCTTCTGGCTTCAACAAGGAGACACCAGACAGGAGGAAACTTTCCTGGGAGACCCTCTGTAGGGGTGAGAAGGACAGATGTGAACCTACCAAGAGGAGAGAGCGATGGTGGCAAGATCTCCCTTTCCTGTCAGCTGTGGCCTCAGGCACCATTGTCAGGAGATGAAACTCCTGAAAAGACTGGGCTACCCATCAAAACGTTCAGGTTTGGCCATTTTCAGCAATGGGACCATCTGTTGCCTTTGGATTTCAAAGCACCACCCCAAAGTTGTACACCCCCTCCCCTGTGAAAGCGTGCTTGTGTCCCTGGTTTGGGTACAGACCTCCTCGGCTTTCCCACCACTTTTTCCAGGCAGCTCACATGCAGCGTTAGCATTGACTGGAGGGCACTGCTGACGGCCTCCCACCCCAGCAAACACCCCATCCATACTATGCAATGATCCAGATGTCACAGCCAGCTTTATTTATTTACAGAGAAGGAGATCCTAGAGTAGAGGCCTAAGCTGTTGGTGCTGAGTATCTGATATTATGCGGCAGTGATAGCTTGTACGCACACATCTCATAGGTCACAAGGAGCTGTATGAGTCAGCCAGTCACCTTTGCACGTATCTGACCAGCAACGATCCCCTGCTGTGATTTCTTGCTTCAAAAAGGCGTCTCTTAGAAGACCTCTCCCATTGCCACTGGAGGAGACAGCATGGTGGAATGGATGGACATTGGTCATGAGGGCAGCTCCCATGGTCTTAATGAAAATGAAAACAAGAACATTTTTTGTGGAGCCTGCAGAAAAATGGGGGTTCTACCTCACCAGAGCAGTGGCGGGTGAGCATCAGTCCACAAGAAATGGTGCAGCCCTGCTTTATGAAGTGAGTGCTCTGAGACCGGCTCTTAGACAAACTGCGGTCATCTCTCTCCTCCTTTGGCTTCCCCTGCCTCTCGTCTGTGGTCTGAGAAAAGCTTCTTCTGTTTTATCTGAAGAAAAAGGATGAACTGAGTTGAAATTTAAGTATTCTACTGAAATGGTGCCAAAAAAATACTCATTTCCCATTTTGTCTGCAGCTTAACGTCTGCTTCACTTCAGCAGAAGTGCATGTTCCCTTCCTGGGCCCCCCCCTCCTGCTTCCCCCTGGTATCCAGCTCACAGAGAGATAGCAGAGCTCCTTGTGGGTGGCCACGATAGTCAGAGTGGCTCAGGAAGATAGAGACCTCCAAGAAATGCCAGGCCAGGTCAGAGATCTCCTCTCCATCCATTAGGGCTCTTCAGTTTGCACTAAAAATAGAGCAAAGGTCCGTAATGTGCTTGAGTTTCATAACTTGAGCTTGGGTCATCTGACCTGCACCTCATTCTGCTGCCTACCTTTTTCAGATACAGAGCAGTGATTTTGTAAAACATGCTTGCCTGTTTATTGGGATAGTTGACTTATATTAGTATAGTGCAATCCTGTTAGCAACGATCTCCCTGTGATAGGTTACTCTAAATAATTGCATCAGCGAGGATTTCTGATATTTTTGAAAGGGTTTACATTTACATAGGACTTTTGGAATTTGCTAGCATAGGATTATTGTAGGTTTTGCCTTCCTTACAAAAAAAAGGTTAATGCTTAAAATTTAATTCTACCCATTGCCTTCTACAAGGACATTCCCATCTGAGCAGCTTCCCATAGAATCATAGAATCATTTAGGTTGGAAAATATCTTTAAGATCATCGTGTCCAACCGCAAACCTAACACTGCCAAGCCCACCACTAAACCATGTCCCTAAGCACCATGTCTACACGTCTTTTAAATACCATCACACAGTCCAGGCAACACTGTTCGTATAATGAAAGCTGCTGCAGGAAGATCTTTTGGAGATACTCAGCCTTACAGTGTAAATATTTTAATCATGAGAGGATTTTTTTTTAATAGTGAAAGAATTTTAACAGTGAGGAGTTTAACTTCTGGGAGGGGTGAACTCTCCATCTCCCAGTGGTGTAGAAGCCAGATTGATATGCCAAGTTTCATCACACAATGGATGAAACCTTCTGGACAGTGATAACGGAAGAGACAGTCTAGTGATTTCTGCAAGAATGCATTGCTTAAACTCCAGGCATTGAGGAAGGGTTCCTCCCTGAACAAATAAATAGTCACAGCATTAACTCTCGTTAAATTCACCAGCATCATCAGTAAATTATGAGCACAGTTTGAGGCACATACATATGGGTCAGGTTCCCTTTCGCTGGAAGAGGAGGACCACCCTGTCCCAGAGCTTCTTGGTCCTCACCCCATAGACAATGGGGTTTAACACAGGGGGCACTAGCAGGTAGAGATTGGCCACCATTATATGGATGTGAGGAGGGATGCCCTGCCCAAACTGGTGGGTGAGGAACGTGAAGAGGGCAGGGACATGAAAGGCAAGGATGACACAGACATGGGATGCACAAGTGCTGCAGGCTTTAAGTTGTGCCTCTGTGGATGACAGCCTCATTACCACCCGCAGGATCACGGTGTAGGACACAGAGATCAGGATCATGTCAGATCCTGTCACTATGAAAGCCACGAAGAGTCCATAAATGACATTGGCTCTGGTGTCTCCACATGCCAGCTTCACCGCGGCCATGTGCTCGCTGTAGGAGTGGTAGATAACGTGATGCTGGCAGACGGGCATCCTGTGGAGGAGGAAGCAGAAGGGACTCACCAGGAAGACCCCACACACCAGCACCAGACTCCCAAGGGCCACCACCACTGGCACAGAGAGGATGCTGGAGTGCCACAGAGGGTGGCAAATAGCAAAGTAGCGATCCAAGGCCGTGGCCATGAGCACACCCGATTCCACCGATGAGAAGGTATGGATGAAGAACAACTGAGCAAGGCAGGAGAAAAACCCAATCTCCCTGAAGCCCAGCCAGAAGATGCCAAGCATTTTGGGTAGTATGGATGTTGATAGGACCAGGTCAGTGAAGGCCAGCATGGCCAGGAGGAGGTACATGGGCTCATGCAGGCTTGGCTCTGCCTTTATAATGAGGAGAAGGGTGATGTTCCCCAGCACAGCAATGGCATACATGACACAGAAGGGGAAGGCAATCCAGAACTATTCCTTCTCCAGTCCAGGGATGCCAACGAGTAGGAAATAGGGAGGGTGGGAGAAGGCAGTAGAGTTCAGAGACATGAAACCTTTCTTGTCTCTTGCCTACACTGAGGGCTCTTGCGTCCTGTAAAAAAGCATCAAACACCCTCGACCTGATCTGGTCAGTGGCAAACAGAGACTGACATGAGGTACACACCTGATACTCTCCAGTGTCCAAAGCGTGTCCAGCCCAGGAGACCAGATGAAAGCTGGTCTGAAGTAAACCTTCTTGAAATGTGCATAGTGGGGATATGAAGTCATTAGCGCCAGCCCTGTAGCTCTACAGAAGCTTTTAACAGCACTGTGCTGCTTGCCAGTGTAAACAGAGGCAACAAGTGCTTGCCTCAGCCAAGAAACATCCAATTTCAGGGCAAAAAACTGAGCCAGTGCCACAGTATTTCACACACACACACACACACACACACACAGTGCTCCAGTGAAGTCCATTCTTCCCCAAAAAAAGACTGCAGCTCGCTCAGCCCCTGCATATTGCTCAGCTCATGTTTTTTTCCCTAATACCTGGGAAAAAGGATTCCTTGAAGAACGCTGCAGCACAGATTAGGCTGATGTTCCTGACCTGATAACCTTCAGAAACCTTCCTGGGGCCAACCGCACTTATGCTGGAGAGCTGCAGGGAGCAGAGGGACAGAGGAGACAATAGCAGCTTCCCAGAAGAGAGATAGAGGCTTTTCTTCCCAGAGGGTCTGGTGCTAGCCAAGCCAGCTCCACCAGCAGGCTTCACTCCTGCCGCATCCGGAGCGAGATTTCACACTGCGACCACTGCAGCCCAGCCCAGCACGGCCACCAGTCACCAGCTGGAGCTGGGCTGTCAGGGCTGTGCTTGAAACCTTACAGATCTGTATGGCTTGGGGTCACCTGCACTCTGGGAGAGATTTCCTGTTTTATTTTCCATGTGGCTGTAAACATCCTAGGAATTGAAATTCCTGATATTTTTCCTTCTTCATTCCACCTCCTTCCTGCCAGCTGCCTCTGTTGGTGCTGCTTTACCTAAAACTTCATTATTCCATGGGGAACACCAGGACAAAGAACGCAATTCCCAGGCAAAGGCAATGTGAGAGGCAAGAGCGTGCCTACAAGCTCCACTAACTGGGGGCTGTTCAACGCTTGCTGCTGCTGCCCAGGAAGAGTGATGGCATAAAAAGCCTTACGGCAGGGCAACAAATTGCTGCCCGAACCCTAAATACTCACCTGCCTCCTGCAGGTTTCTATGCAGGGACTCTGCATTGCAGAGACCAGGAGATATTTATCTGTCTGACAGATAAATCCCAGTAGAGAGCTCTGCATTTCCCCTGCTACTTAATGTGTAGTTTGAGAGAGAGAAATAGGCAGGTTTTAACCCCTTCAATGCTGATGACCTCATAGACACAGCTGCATTTTGTCCAGTTTTGTATCTGTTTTCTTGTAGCGTGTTTATTTGGAGGAGACTTAAGGGCGATGGGGCAGTTCAAGATTAAATCACAGGACTGAGTTTGTAATTAAAACTGCAGCAGCCTGAATTATGAAGTACTTTCCAAACAACAGCAATCTATCCTTTCTCTGCTACATTTCATCCATAGCTCTAATACAGGCTTAGAGAGGGAAGTCAGTAACATCATCCCCATTACATAGATGGAGAATGGTGAAATAACGAGAGGCAGATTTGAGAGCCCTCCACATGTTTGTTAAGTAACTCTCACTGCTGTGTGGCACACTGCACCTCCCCGTGCTGTTTTTGTGGAGTTCACACAATATAGCATCTCTATGACAAATCTTTGGGAATGCCAATTTCAATTAAAAAGCAAGTCATGCAAATAAAACCCCCTTCCATTATTGGGGAACTGTATCAAACCCCAAAGAGGAGAGGAGAGGAGAGGAGAGGAGAGGAGAGGAGAGGAGAGG
>NW_008795525.1:558968-565764 GCF_000699145.1 Aptenodytes forsteri
GAGAGAAGACAAGACAAGACAAGACAAGACAAGACTTGGAGATCCCCCAGGAGATCCTCCAGGAGATCTCCAACAACTGCTCCAGTCCCATGTGACTCCTCGTTGCCTCTATTGCCACCTCCAGGCTCCTGTGACTCCTAATCCTCTCCCCACTACTTGTGCAAACCACACTCCCATCCTGTCCTCTCCTCCCTGCCTCCCTCCCTCCCTCTCCTTGTCCCTGCCCTTTCCTTTTCAGTCCCTTTTGCAAGTGAACCTGGCTCTTTCCTCGCCTTCCCAGAGCCAGCTGGGCCCCAGCTAAGTTGGTCACTCCATCCCCACCTCTGACTCTTGGCCCTGCTCATGGAGGAGATGTGGGTTCAGACGCCCCATGCTCTGGTTGGGGTTTTCCTTCTGCTGCAGGGCAGAGGTGACCTGGGGCCTCAGCAATGGACATTTCATCTGGAAAGCAGTTGTCATAGTCATCGGCAAAGACACATGTTGAGGAAGAAGGCATGTTCCCTCTCTTCCCCAGTAAAGCAACACTCTGTGACTAAAGTTTGGAAAACAAGATGGAGAGTGAGAATCTCACGCAGTTTTCATCCGTACCCAGGAGAAATTCATCATGCCTCCCTGCTCTGAGGCTCTATTAACTGTCTTTCTGAGAAATAGATGGCTAGGAAATATAATACAGCATTTTCAGGATGGTTCATTCATTTTTTTTTATTAATTTTTCTCTCAGGACAAAAGGAAAAAAAATAAGGAACATATGGAGAATGAGCAGGAGCTATTTCTCAATGCCATGGCCATCTGAAAAGAGTTTAGATCTATAGCGCGCCTCTGAAAAATTCATTCAAACTTCCCAAATCACATTAGGCAGGTACAGATTGTTTTCATTTTTATGAAAATTTTTTACCCTTCTAAGCTTTAATAAAACAGAATATGACAAAAATGACGGGGCAAAATTGCCTTTAAGTCCTAGATGGCAACTACTTGTAACTCACTTAAATGAAAGTATTTATTTTGAAATAAAATGTCCTTTAATTTAGCAGAAAAGGTTATAACAAGATGTGTTTCATGGAGACTGAAGCTATACAAGCACAGACTACAAAAAGGACATCCATTTTACTCTCAGTGTTAGCTGGCAATTGGAAGAAACTGCACCAAACTCCACCAAATGTTGTCATTTGAAGGCCCTGATGCAAAACAGCGTGTGTCTTTGGCAAGATACCTCTTTTAGCACACCTAGAAGTTATGGACAAGACGCAAGAGCCCCTGAGTGCAGCACTTAGACCTGTCTTCTGTCCTCCCTGATGGAACTCTTTGTTCATTGCCTGTTTTCCACATATTTCCCTGTTTTTCTCAAATAATTTATTTCTTTTTCACAGCTAAACTTGCTTATATTATGCCAGCATGTATGGGGCAACAGGAGCATGTGCCAAGCAAAGGAAAGTTGCCCAGAGGGGTTGTGCTACTTCCATCCTTGAAGGTTTTTAGGACCCAACTGGATAAAACCCTGAGCAAACTGGCCTAACACTAAATGAAACTTCTCCCTACAAATCTTAGACTGTCAAGCATACTTCCACTTGCATGGTGTGAATCAGTGCAGATTTACATGCTCTGTAATTTTTATTTTTCTCTTTCCTCCTTCTCTAGCAGTTCCTCCTGATACTCGTTGTTTTGGGCTCTGGGGTGACCTTTCTGGAGAGTCATCTGCCATGCCCCCAAAGGATTAGCCCACAGTCTACTCAGCACTTGCTAAACCACATCTAGATACTGTGTCCGGTTTTGGGCTGCAGTGCAAAAAAGACATCAACAAAGTGGAGCGAGTTCAGCTGATGGCTCCCAGGGTGGCCGAGGTTGGAGCAATGCTCCGTGAGGAGAGGCTTAGGAAAATGGGCTTGTTCAGCCTGGAAAAGAAAAGGTTTCAAGAAGACCCAAGAGCAGAAGAGCAACCTTCCTCTACCCTTACCAAGAAGATGGACCCAAGCTCCTCACAATCTGGCATGGCAGGAGAATGAGAGAAAACAAGCGTAAGTTGAAACAAAAGGTGTTCAAAATGGGTATAAAGAGAAGCTTTTTCACAGTAAGGACAATCAAGCACTGTAATAGAGACCCAAAGAGGTTGTGCAACATCCATCTTTGGAAGCTTTCAACACTGAGCTGGATAAAGCCCTGAGCAACCTTGTCTGACCCTAGAGCTACCCCTGCTTTGAGCAGGAGGTTGGATTAGAGATGTCCTGAGGTCCCTTCCAACCTGAATTACCCTGTGATTCTGTGATAATCATCTACTGATGAAGACATCAGTGTTCAAGAGCACCTGGGCCTCCTGATGGAGTGTAGATCAGCCTTCTTAATATACCTGGTGCTGCTCTAGTCATCTGTGAAGGATCCTGCTGTGCAAGGCTTTGTGCACTACTCCTTGCGTAGTGAAAGCCAGCATGTTCAAATTAGAGATCACACACTCCTGGCACCTCTCACGGAGGAATCCCAGGAGCTGTTGCAGTGGGAACAGCAAACATGTCCCTGTGCATGGCAATGCAGCCACCTCAAGAATGAAGATCACAATTCATGATAACCAACAACAAGGTAAGAGTTTAAACTGAAAGGAAAAAGAAGAGATTGCTTGTTTCTTTCTATTTATAAAGAAACATTTATTTTTAAAAAGACAAATAACATTAGGAAAAAAACTAGAAGTGAACACTCTTCAAATCTGTACGTTTCTTTGTAAAATCCCATTGCACAACATTCATTCCCAGGATCTTTAACCTCTTTCCAAAATATGAAGTGGTGTCTCCATCCTTAGAGATATTCAAAAACTGTCTGGACACAGTCCTGGGCAACCAGCTCTAGCTGGCCCTGCTTGAGCTGGGGTGTTGGACAAGATGACCTTCAGAGATGCCTCCAGCCTCAACCATTCTGTGATTCTGTGATGGTGTGAAAACAAATGCAATTTGCTTTCAGGCCTTCTTCACTGGTCCTAAGGCTTGTTGGCTTTCATTGTATTAAAAGAGTTTTGTAGTAGTGTCCCACTGGTAGAAGAGTCATGAGAATAAAGAGAGAAAAGGCTGTCAAGCACTCTGTTTCATGGGGAATACCTAGGAAGTATAAAAAAAGTTTGAAAGCTGAAGGTCTTGAACTTATTTCATAACTTCTTAGGAATTCCAAGCATGTGTGAAGTCAAAGGTATGAAACACCTTTGACTTGGAAATACCACTTTCTTCAGCTTGGAAGGATCACTAACATTTATAACTTGCTTATTTTTTCTCTTGAGACATTGTCATTTTATTGACTTAATTATTAATTGAAATTATTTTCATAATCGCTACCAATAACTCTGGGTCTGAAATTTTTCCAGAGCACCTACTACAAGGAGGCTGAGCTGTCTTGACTGAACACCCAATAGGTCAGAACAAGACTGCAGAGGTGGAGGACTTCTTCTGAAGTGCATTTCTGCATCTATAATGTCACTTGCTGTAATTATTTTACTTAGAGATTGTTGCTACAGCCAAAGTTTCTGGCAAAAATTTTGCTAAAATGTTTTTGGAAAGTGAATGTGCCACAAGCGGAAACTATTAATTAACTAAATTATTCAAAAAACACTGTAGCATTCACTCAGCTCTGCCATTGTTACGAGTGAGGTGGGAACGAAGAATTGCAATGTCAAGACATCTTTATTAGTTTGCTGAGCCACTTTTCCTTCCCATTGTGCTACGTGCTGGATCAGGGTTGGATTTAGATCATTGTAGTAGATTCTCTCCAAGTTTGGTGAGGGTCAACGCTCTTGGAAGGAGTTTATAATTGCTATTTACTTTTTGCCTTGTGGTAGCACCTCAGGGTCTCCTACCATGTGCTAGGTGCCATGCAAACAGAGGACAGTCCTGCACCAAAGACTCTAAGTGTAAAATAAGATGAGCTGGTGTGAGGATACAGGAGGCAGCATCCGAGCAGAGATCACTGGGCAGTTCTGTCATTGTATATATGAATTAAATTCAGGATCCTCCTCTGTATCTGTTTGGTCCTCACCCCATAGATGATGGGGTTGAGCACAGCAGGCACCAGGATGTAGACGTTCCCCATGATGATATGGACCAATGGAGCCAGATCTTTGCCAAACCTGTGCACCATGGACAGCCCAATCAGGGGCACGTAGAAGGCTAGGACCACACAGATATGGGCAACGCAGGTGCTGAACACCTTGAGCCTCTCCTTCCACGATGCTAGCCGCAAGACAGCCTTGAGGATCAGGACGTAGGAGAGGCAGATGAGGATGGCATCCAGCCCCATGACCAGCAGGATGGCGGTGAGGCCATACACCACACTGGGGGTGGTGTTGGCGCAGGCCAGGTTCATCACATCCTGGTGCAGGCAGAAGGAGTGTGACAGCACCCGGGAGCTGCAGAATGGAAGGGGCAGGAGGAGCAAAGGCAAAGGCAGGAAGAAAAGAACGCCCCTGGCCATGGCTACCAGCCCTATTTTCGCTGTCACAGCGTTGGTGAGGATGGCAGCGTGTCTCAGCGGGTGGCAGATGGCCACGTACCGGTCCACGGCCATGGCCAGGAGGACAGTGGACTCGATGGCTGAGAGGGTGTGGATGAGGAACATCTGGACAAGGCAAGCGCCGAAGCTGATCTCCCTGGTGTTGAACCAGTAGAAGGCGAGAACACGTGGCACCGTGGACGTGGACAAGGCCAGGTCGATGGCAGCCAGCATGCAGAGAAAGAAGTACATGGGAGCGTGCAGGCTGGGCTCCGTCTTCACAATGAACAGCACCGCGCAGTTGCCTGTGACTGCCAAGATGTACATGGAGCACAGAAGGATCGCCATCCAGAAATGGGCGGCCTCCAGCCCCGGGATGCTGGCCAAGATGAAGGAGGATGGGCTGAGGTCAGACCTGTTGGGGAAGGGCATGGCACATGGGGTGCAGAGCAGTCATGCTATGCCATGGCACATCCCCTGCTGCAAGGGAAAGAGAAACAGCAGCTTTATAAATCCTTTCCCATGACTCTGAATCCCATGGGGCTGTGCCTGTGAAATGCAAGGAATCTTGTAGTTGCCATACTGATACAGAGAGCTCCTCTCTTATTTCTTTAGCCCGTTATGGCTGTATACAATAACACATGCAGCCACAAAATGGTGGCATTTGAATTTGAACACGAATTGCTTGAATTCTCTTAAATGCAGAACACTGTAAAATCAACACTTTAAATTATAAACCCAACAGCTGAGCTTGTTTTCTTTTATTTTTAAAGGGCAAAATTAAAAAAAAAAAGAAAACAGATTTTTAGTGCTTCCTGTTAAACTTCAGTTCTGCTGGAGTTTTTCCATATGTGCTGTGCTGTTCTGTCAGAAATGTACTCTGTGAAACTGGCTGTGCTGCCTCCCACGGTCCACCACTCCCAAGTACTGCAGGCATGCACAGTGAGACATGCATATTTATTTGTTTGCACACACAAATTGGATTTTCATCCTTTCTGCCTGAAAACACATATGGAAATATCAGAATAACTGTAAAGAAAAAAAATTCTGATTATTCACCTTATTCTGTATCTGTAAACTTTCCAGGAGTGCTGTGATCCAAGGAGAATGACCAGGAAGATATGCAAAAGCCTTTGCTTTAGGTGCCTTTCTATTCTCAGGGATCAGATTTTTAAAAATATTGGGATTTTAAAAGTGTTGGGATGGAGCATCAAAGGCTGATGCAACGGCAGTGTCAGAGCCCCAGCGCTGCACAGCCCAGCCTGGCGTGGGAGGGCTTGGGGCAAGGGTGCAGGCCCTGCCTGACTCACAGCCCCGAGCTCTGACCGAAGAGGAGAGGGGGATTAGCTTGTCCCCCTGGGAGGCATGGGGCTTCATCCATCCGCCCCAATGGGTCAGGCAGCAAGTCAGTAGCTGGCTGTACCTTCACTGGAATAAACCCACCGTCTCCCCTGCCCTGTACGGACAGCATGAGGCCAAGCACGTAACTGCTATCTGCAACATTACTGAGCTTTCTGATTATTTCTTTCATGCCCTACCCATGTAAAACAAGGATGCAAAATGTTTTTATGGCAAGCTCTGCAGCCTATTAATACAGCTATTTTAAAACTAACATTCGGTTGTGAAAAATGTGGGGGTTTTTTACTGCACGTCTGTGGTGAAGCCCTTATCCTAAAATAGCAATCATGATTTATTTCCCTGATGTGGGGTTTTTCCATCTTGAATCTATAACAAATAAAATTATAATACGTTAGCTTTTTATACACAATTTACAAACAGTGTAGGTGGACTGTTACTGTCAAGTTGCCTAAAAGCTATTTTTGTGATGAAATTTCCAGTAAACCACTTACATTAAGATGCAAGCTGAATGAACAAAGCACTTCAGTAATTGCCAACAAGTATCTGAGCCAACTTACCTGCTAGCCACTGAAGTGTAATTACAGTATGAGTCTCATTGTAAAATATCTGCCATCCTATTAATTTCTTTTGAAAGAATGTGACTGTGAGAGACAGACACACAAAGTAAATAATCCCTGGATATTTCAGTTCACCTTTAGTTCTTTGGCATTGATAAATGCACCAACATTTTCAGAAGTGACTAATGATTTTGGATTGCTAGTGGGATGAAGACCAGGTCCTGTAAGGACTTTGCTTTCTGTAGAGATGAAAACTGGATCCATGTCTTTAAAAACACCAGTAAATGCACATTTATTTTCCTAGGGTGATCCTCCCACCGGCAAGCCCCAGTAACTGCATTTAACAAGAGGTAAGCACATTCAGACAGTAAAACCATCCAAGGCAGAGGACTGCTAACGGCAGCCACAGCAGCCGATCTCAG
>NW_008795525.1:565955-594691 GCF_000699145.1 Aptenodytes forsteri
TGCTAGCGGCAGCCACAGCAGCTGATCTCAGTAAATGCTCATAAACATTGACCAGAATTGTACCATGGAGCCAAAATTGGTCTGAGACCAACTTCTGCGGATGGAACAGGCAATGGGACAGTCTTCAGCGTCTGAATCCATCTCTCCACTGCTCCCTCCTGCGATGTGGCAGTGAGAGGGGAATATATACCCCCTCAAAAGCCCTCTGAGCCATTTTGAATGTGTAGCCATTTTTCCATATCATCTCACCAGAAAAGAAACTATACATCAAGCCAAAATATTACTTCAGAGGGAAAAGAGAAAAGAAAAAATTAAAAACACAAGGCATCACTCAAATTCAAAGCATTTTTGAACCAAAATTAAAATTCATCTTAATTGATAGTTTGATCAAATGTGTTTTGTTTTTTTTTCCTAGCCGTTTGTCATCACTTGTAAGCAGAAAAGCTCTACCTGCTTGTAGTTCTGCTGCTATTTTATAAATATGCCCAGGTCCTGGCTAAGTCAGTCACTCTGGGCAGGCCCTTGCTGTATTTGGAGTCATACAAGCTATGCCTGTACTAAAGTGAGCAGGACATGGCTGGAGCCTCATCCCACCATCATCCACACCGTTAACCTGTTCCTCACCTCAAGGGACATCCCTGGCTGCTGCCAACTAGCCCTGTCCCAGCCAGTGCCCAGGCATGAATGAGGGGGTAGCACCGGCTGGGGAATAATGTCCACTGGGCTGTGGAGTAAAGCCATCCTGGTTAGGAAAGGAAGAAAGGGTAGAGGTGGATGTGGCCAAGAAGCTCCAGGTGTCTCCAGGACAGAGAACTGTCCTTAACCCTCTTTTAATGATAGTGTCGACAAAGCCACAGAGTGCAGCAGGAACTGCAGCATGGCTCTGCATGATTGAGGGTAACGGGAGAGTTTCTTAGGGCAGAGGAGATGCACAGCACAGGGCTCAGAGATGGCTCAGGATGGGAGGAGCTGGCAGTGGGAACCAAACGGAGGTGGCAGGAATGGCCTTCCTTCTTTTCTTCTCCTTCTCCTTCTCCTTCTCCTTCTCCTTCTCCTTCTCCTTCTCCTTCTCCTTCTCCTTCTCCTTCTCCTTCTCCTTCTCCTTCTCCTTCTCCTTCTCCTTCTCCTTCTCCTTCTCCTTCTCCTTCTCCTTTCCTTCTCCTTCTCCTTCTTCTTTCTCCCCTTTTCCCTTCTCCTTTCCCTTCCCTCTCTCTCCTTCTCTCCCTCTCTCGATCTCCCATTCCCCCCTTCCCTTCCCCTCCCCTTCCCATCCTTCTCTCCTCCTTCTCCTCTCCTCTCCTCTCGAGATGCCTCTGATATGTCTCACGCTGCTCTTCCTGTGCCTCATAGGAAATAAATCTATTGGCAAGTACTGTAAGTGATCCCGTGGTACAAAGTGGAGAGCTCAGGGCATCACAGAATAGGAATTAGCAGTTTTAAGTGGTTCATCTATCTCTTCTTTCTCTCATACAGATGTTAAAGCATAATTAAGTTTCCCATTCGCAGAGGCAGCCACAAAGGTTTTTGAACATATATTCCTAAAAGACAGTACCTTATATAGAGGTTCCCAAATCTCAAGCGTCTGCTTGGTACCCTCCAGCTACACAGGTTGGGAACCAAATGGGGTGGCAGATGAAGCTCTGCTGAACTGGGTGATGGAGATGCATCAAATGCACTGCAAGCCTCGCTCCACCGTGGTCTCCAACTGTGCTAATAAATCTCCCACACATTTCCTCCCTGGCTACCCCCCCGAGCGTTTGCTTGCTGTGGCAGAGGCTCCTTGGGCTTTTGCTGTTTCGGAGAATGGCTGTAGCCAGGACGCACAGACATCCAGGGAGAAACTCTGGAAGTTTTCAGAATGGGAGCAGCGTTGTGCGAGGATCCTGCAAGCTAAGCATCTCTCCAGCAAAGCTCTTTTCTAGGCTTTTCTGCTGAAAGTTGTGCTTGTTTCCTTATGTTAATTTTTCCTCTGATAATAGCTGGCTACAAGCACCAGGTCAGACCTCAGATATTTTGAGCAAAGAGTGCTCCCACTGGGTGCTATCTCAGTGCAAACGGGACCTCCACCGCAAGACCCGCTGTGCCAACGCTCAGGCAGAGGTTCTGAGGGTGGTCTGCTGAACAGTATTTCATCCTGTGCAAGGGCCCACTGGGATCCTCAGCAAAGTAACTAGCACAACACAAAACAAACAGTGGCCTGGGAATCCTCCCCTCAGGAATCTTCTCTTCTCCCTTTCCATTTTTTTATGGAGATATTCTCTCATTATTCTTTTCTCTCTATTCCAGGTACTGTTATATGTAGAGCAGAAAAGAAAAAGACACTAATCCTGGGTTAGTCTGGCAGCAGGCAGAAACAGGCTAGTTCTGGTGTGTAATCCCGTCCTGGTACCTTCTGCTGCTTCACCCTTCCAAGGTGAACACTGACCATTTCTTCTTATTCTCCACCATGGTCAAGACTGGCCAAAATATGGCTTAAAATCAACAAAAATACAGCTCCATAATTTGGAGGCATGAAAGATTTTGGGCCATTTTATTCTGTCTGTGGGAGAACGCAAGTCAGGAGGATCGTGAAACCTTCCTGCATGCCTGGCTGAGACTCATCGTACAGCAGAGCAATAAGATGCTGGGAGACACTGTCACCTCCCATCTGTGGACTGCCCCTGGAGATCTCCTCCTCCCATCCCTCTGAGGGGTACAGTCAGTACCTGGCAGATCTCAGCTGGAAGATTGTAGTACGTGGTCCTTAGTGTCAGGAAGTTTAGCCATTCCTATTACATTTTTTAAACCCCTTTTTTTCAGCAAAAGAGCTAGCCACACCAGACCCCCAAGCACCATCCTGATGCATACCTAATTCATACAATCCTGTGCTCATCTACAGCAAATCCTGAAGATTTTAAGCAACTCCAACCTAATATCTCTGCATCATATAAACAGAAAAAAATGGCTTCGTCAAGTCTTTTGACCTTTTACAACAAACAGATGTCTTTTATTGAAGATACCGCACACATACATTACATTAAATGCAAAACAATGGCTGGAACATTAGACTTGGCAAGATGGTAAGACTCAATGACATCAAAAAGAGATGCAAAAGCAGCACTGTTTCCATCACTGTAGATGTGTATGGCACTTCAGAACCACAGGTGAAGTTGAAGGCTGAGCCATTTTTTTAGAAGGACTGAGAGTGCTGTGGGCCCACTTAACAGGACCTAATCTTCAGAAAATGCTCTGTGCTCAGCCTCTGGATCTGAGCTCCATCTTGTGGGACATTTCCAGTTGAACAACTAGTGACTGGGATATTCAGAGAGGCTCCAAACTCTTGGCAGAAGCCCTGTCCTGTTGAGCTTGCTGCCTGCGTTAGCTGTGCTGTAACATGCAGTGAGGGAACAATGACCCCATGCAAGAGAGTCTGAGTGAAGCTTACACGCTATTATCTGGCTACTAGAGTTTGCATAACATGCGTTGCAGAGGTTCCGTGATCCACCCCATCACATGACTTGAAAAGAGAAAGTCGTGCAGCCCATTTTTCTTTAATTGTCTCCCTCTGATTGGGGCTTCCATCTGTATATATCACTGGCATTAATGCTTGGGATGTTCGCAGGCTGCTGGAAGGGATGAAAGCATCATGCTAGGACAAAATACGGACGATCACGGCTCTGGGTTGAGGGACAGCGTCCGAGTGGATCTGGCAGTGACCCGTGTGGATGGAGTACCACGAAACCAGTCCACTAGCTCTGACCAAGAAACCAGTCCACTAGCACTTTCTGGTAGAACTGGTGGAGGAAGCTACCAGTTCACTCTTCCTCCACAGTGCCCTGAGCAAAGCCTCACGGATGTGGCTGGATTTTATGCTGTAGATAATGGGGTTGAGAGCTGGGGGAATTATAAGGTAGGTGTAGGCCACCAAAGTGTTAACCAGAGGAGGAACGTTCTTTCCAAAGCGATGGATCATGGACAGTCCGATCATTGGGATGAAGAACACTAGAACAGCACAGATGTGGGAGACACATGTATTCAGAGCCTTGAGACACTCCTCCTTGGTTGCAAGGCTGATAACAGTTTTAATGATCAGGATGTAGGACAGCACAATGAAGATGAAGTCCATCCCCACTGTTGATAAGAGAATAATCATACCATAGAAGACATTGACTTTTATATCTGCACATGCTAGGTTCATGATATCAGGATGGAAACAAAAAGAATGAGAAAGCTCAGTCTTCCTGCAATAGGTTAGTCTCTTGAGCAAGAAGGGTATGGGAAGGAGGGAGACCATACCTCTCAATATAATTGCCAGACCTATTTTTATGACAGTCGTCTTGGTCAGTATGGATGGGTGTCTCAGTGGATGGGAGATGGCAATGAAGCGGTCAAATGCCATTGCCAGGAGCACAGAGGATTCAATGAAGGACAGTATGTGGATGAAATACATCTGAGTGAGGCAAGCATCAAACCCAATCCTTCGCATATTAAACCAAAAAATGCCCAGAGTAGTAGGCAGCGTACATAGAACCAAGCCCAGGTCAGTGACTGCCAGCATGGAGAGGAAGTAATACATTGGTTCGTGAAGACTTTGGGTCTTCTTTATGATGAATAGGATCATGCAGTTTCCCAAGAGAGCAATAAGGTACAGTGCACAGAAAGGGATGGAGATCCAGTGGTGAAGGGCTTCCAGGCCTGGGATGCCCATCATGAGGAAAGCTGGAGGCTGATAGAAGGAGCCATTGAATTCCCACGTGGTATGTGAGTCATGCTCCATCCCAGCTCAGCTCTCACATGACCTATACCTAAAACAAATCAACAACAGAAACTCCACATAGTTGGACTCTCTACTGAATATAGAAGTGGGTGATGACAAGCGCCACATCCCTCCACCTCCCCACCAACCTATGCAGATGCCCCCATGCTGTTTAGGACACTGTTATAATTACCATAGTGTCACATATGACTACACTCTTGTTTATCCATTAAACTATAAAATGAAGGAAAAGGATGGACATTTTTTCTTAAAAAAAGAAAAAAAAAATCTTTTTCTTAAAATGAAAGTGAAAACATTCCTCGTGAGTGCTACTGTTTTACAGTTTTCCCCAAATTTCACAGGTTGAGATGCTCTATTGAGTGAGCAAATGCTTTTTCTATGGTCATCCCAACCAAGACTAAGCTTGCTAAGCAGCTGGCTTCTTTTTGATGCTAACTGGAGATCAAAGGACTCTGACTTCTTAGTTAAGAAATCAACATTGGAAACAAATGCAAAATATAACAGAGAATCAGGCACTTAGGCGCTGCTGCTCTCAGCTCAGAAGATGGCCACCAGGGTAAGGTGGATTTTCAGCAGCTCTCACATCCAAGTTCTTGCTCATTTCATAATCTATCTTACTATCAGGTGAAGGGAAATAAATGAGCAAAACCCCACTTGTGTGGTGCCCATGACTTTTATTAATAACAGACAAACACAAGCCAAAGCACAAGAAGTTGCGGGTTCAGAAGTACTGGGGAGGCATCCACGGAAAGTCTCTGGGTCTGAATCAGAGGGGAGGGGCACAGGGGATATGGTGGGGTTTTTACACAGGGATTAAGAGTATGAGGTGAGTGGGGCTTTTACAGAAATCTAGCAGATGTCTACTCTAGTGAGTTCAGCAGAAGGCCACTGAGATGGATGGGAGTTGGAGAAACGTCCTAGGGTAAGAGACCAAGGAAAGAGGCCAGCAGAAGACCACTGAGGTGGATGGGGGTTGGAGCAATGCCCCAGGATAAGAGACCAAGGAAAGAGACTTCTTCAGCCTGGAGAAGAGAAGGCTTTGCAAGGACCCAACAGCAGCCTTCCCCTACCTACAGGGAGGCTATCAAGAAGGTCGAACCAGGCTCTTCACAGCAGTGCATGGTGGGACGATGAGAGACAACAGGTATACGTTGAAACAAGGGAGATTTAGACTGGATATAATGAGAAATGTTTCCCCTTGAGGACCATTAAGCATCGGAGCAGGTTGCCCAGAGAGGTTGTGCATCTCCATCCCTAGAAGTTTCCAAGACCCAACTGGATAAAGCCATGAGCAGCCTTGTCTGACCTCATAGCTGGCCCTGCTTTGAGCAGGACATTGGCCAAGAGATCTTCTGAAGTCTCTCCAACCTGATTATCCGATGAACCTGTGAGCCTGTGATCTTACTATAGGTTTCAGTCCTCTTGGAGGATTCAGCCACCTCAGCACAATCCAGGTTCCTACACTGCACATGACAATGCACCCTAGCAGAGACGCTGGAGAGGCTGACAGGGTCCCTGAGCCCTCTCTGTGCCTTCTGTGACAGAATGACTGGCTGGGTGGATGGGGGAAAGCAGTGAATGTGCAAAACAAGAGCTAATTAAAGGAAAATAAATATTTGTGGCTTCAGTCTTAATGCACCTTCTGTAAGATATAAAACAAGCAGGTCAAAGAGTGCCTGAATTATGAGCAAGAGGGTTTACTATAACACAGTTCAGTTTTGAATAAACACACGTATCTTCCATGATTTATTTATTATGTTCCTAATATGATTTTGCTCCATTAGACTCAGCCTGCTTGAGAGTCTAATGCGGCGATAAATCCCAAAGCTTAGCAAGGATAAACATCTTCCTGCTCCAGGGCAATAGCAACACGTAACTGATGGGAACTGGGGAAGACCCAAAGTCATTTCATTTCCTCCAGGCAGGGCCACTTTATCTTCATTGCAAAGTTACACGTTAGTATCAGGAATTGCCTTGGCCAGCACGTAGCCCCGCCGTGTCAGTCGCTGAAGGGACAAGTCACAGCCCTTCTTCAGGAGAGCCTCATCAGCACACGAGACGGCACAGACGTGGATGGGCAGCCAGCGCTTTCCCTAACATATCGACGGTGGTCGATGTTGGCAAAAGGAAACTGTCCAGAGGTACCTCTGGTCCTAAGTGGCGGCTTGGAGCTCCCCAAAGGTAAGAGCTGTCCCCTTCTGCCAATCCAACAGCATCTGAGCAGTGAGAATTAATCTGCAGACTCCTACAATTCAGTCTCATCTGGAGGCTGGGTTAAAAAAACTAAAAAAAAATACTGCGTGCATGCCTGTTTGTCTGTCTAACTGTCTCCCTCACAGCAGCACCTGGCAGATATCCAGAACTCTCAAAGATACTGAGATTCAAGAGGTTTCCAGGAATATGGAGGTGGATAAAGAGGAGAGACAGAGCACAGTGGGAAGGAAAGGACTGGTGAGAACTCACTGGGGTCTGTAAGGCATGCTCCTCCTACAAGAAAAACTTCATGCAAACCTGACTTTGTTAGACACCGGCAACTCCTACCACACTATATGAAGTTATTTAGAAATGGGCTTTACTAGCTCTGCTCCTCTCTGAGCTACTCTGGTTTGTTATGTGCTCCTACACGTTACAGATACGGATCCCATTCCAAGCCATTTTTTTTCCCCTCCATGTTTTGTGTCTGTGTGTATATGTATATGTGTCTATAAATAATATATATAAAATATATAAAATATACATAATATATAAAATATATAAACAAGCATGCATGCTTATTTATCTTTATGTACATTTATATGTGTATATATAACATATAGCACACATATATATGTTACACCTCCCAGTTGGCTATCGTGGGACAGCAATTACACCTTTCACACTGCAGCCAAGCCCTAACAAGGAAACAAACCTCCAGTTAGTGGAGGATATCAATTTAAAGATTAATGGCAGCACCTGGGCACTGTTTGCTGTTAGCCTAGAAAGGCATCCTACCACAGAGAGAAAACTCTCCACCTGCTCAGCACCCAAGGCATTTCTGCTCCCCAGGAGCTACTCCAGACTGCCTGGGGGAAGGGGTCAGGCATGAATGCAGATGCCTCATGGAGGACATGGTGCTGTCCCTCCTTCTCCAGCCCTCAAAAGCCACCTCCTGATTTCTTGCCTGTCTCTGACTTTGATTTTCACCAATAACTTAAGCAAAGTACTGGTGCTTTAAGAGTTCTTCTCAGCGTAGGCAAGAGCAGGAGCTTGGGAGCTGGAGCTGGGGAAGGATGAGACCAAGAGATCTGCTTTTTTCCCAAGAGGAGACTTTGCTATTTTCACAACTGCATCACTGCCAACTCAAGCATCCAAGTGAGGGCTCAGCCGCTCAGCGAAGGGAGGATTAGCAAAGGGACTCTGGGGACGCAGCACCCACAGAGCCGAATTTCTGTTGACTTTACAGGCAAGGACAGGAACGTGCCATTCACACCAGCTAAGCTGGGCCACCAGACAGTGGAAGAGCAGGGCTGACTCTTGTACAAAGCCCACAGCACAACGGCAAGCGGCACTGCGATGGTTAGATCTTCCCCAGCAGTACCATGGTGCCAGCACTGCCTGAAATTACAGCCGCCTGCTTCCTGCAGCATATCCAACCCTGTGGGTCCCGTGGAGTGGCGTGGACCTCCTGAGCAGAGCTTCAGAGATGCAACTCCCCACCCGCGTTGGTGTCCAGCCCCATAAACCACAGCCACCACACTAGTAAAAAAGGAGTGCAATGATGGAGAGGCTGCTAATTGCCCAGGGTACTTACCGAGCACGGCGGCGGGGGCCCGGGGGCTTTACGACCTGCACAGACAGCACAACCCTGTTGTGATGCAAAGGAAGAACCCTCATCCGCGTCCCGGCGTCAGGAGGGCAGCGCTTATAACGCGCACCGAGGACTGACCCCGTCCAATCAACCGGGAGCCGCGTGGAACCCAAGCTCCCTGTGCGTAAACAGCGTAAGGCATACCAGTGAAAATAGTGTGTGAAGTAAATGATCTTTTCCATTTATGATGCTCTCCCAGCAGGCATGATTTTCTGCTGATAGATTATTGGGTGACATGTTTATAGCTCCCTGTGATTTATGGCTGGCAATGCTGCAGCATGCTGGCAATACACATAATTTTTATTGTGAGAATGGATCTGTAATGCAAATAATAATAAATTTTGCAAGAAGAGTGCTTGCAGCATCTCTCCGAGGGAATAACAGAGGTGAAGTTCTAGCAATCCCCTTGTGACCAGTGAGACATGAAATGTTTAATTAAAATCATAATATATTGCAGAATAAAAACAAACTAAATATTACAAAGCCAAACACAGACACATTAACAGATATCCTCTCAGATGGCCTGTTGTATCTAGATGTCTTGTGGTAATAAGTTTATCTTTGCCACCTCAGCTGTGAGGTGGGAATTGCTATTAACCCCTATTCTGTGGCTGCCAAACCAAGACACAGGACAGCTAATGGGTTTGCACATTCTCATATGAGGTGTCTATAGTAAATACAGCCGCTGGACCTACGAGATACTTCTGTAGTTGTAAACCAGACTGTGCTGGGGCTCTGCCCGCAATGGACACCAGTAAATTGTTATTACGGTCCCTGGCATGCTGCTGACCTGAGCTAACTGGCGCTTCAGCAACTCCCAGGCAGGGCTCAGGAGTCTGCATGATGTCGCTGCCTCATTTTAGAGGCTAAAGGGTTTGTTGGCATGATCCTGGATCGCCTGGTGCTGGGTGGCCCCAGTGCCAAAGAACAATTAATTTACAAGCATTAATTTTAAGTAAGACAGCTGCCTGCTCGTACCTGGTTGTTAAACCTCACAGCCAGGCTTATGGCTGAATACACTGAGCCTTCGTGACACTCATCTGAACAGTCCTGGCAGAGGTTTGTTATCTCTAGATGTGCCAGATGTGAAAAAAACAGAGGAAGAAGAACTATTGAAGCTAGGAAATGTCCTGGAGAAGCGTGTTCAGAGGTGTGGAAGAGAGGAGAGGAGAGGAGAGGAGAGGAGAGGAGAGGAGAGGAGAGGGAAAGGGAAAGGGAAAGGGAAAGGGAAAGGGAAAGGGAAAGGGAAAGGGAAAGGGAAAGGGAAAGGGAAAGGGAAAGGGAAAGGGAAAGGGAAAGGGAAAGGGAAAGGGAAAGGGAAAGAAAGAAGAAAAGAGAAGAAAAATGGAAGGGACCTACAATGATCAGCTAGTCCAACAGCCTGACCACTTCAGGGAAGCTCCTGTAGAAGTGGAGATTATCAGAAAAGCATTCTTCAGCCTTAAGAAGAGACAATAAAGCAACACAGGAAAGGTTTATAAGATAATGAATGGGGAGGAGAGGATACATATGGAATGATTATTCATCTTTTCTCACGCTATGTGAACTAGGAGGGGGAGAACACACCCTGAAAATATCAGGCAGAAGAGAGACCCTCTCCAGGCCCCTTCCAGACCTGTTTTTCCACAGCTCTCCAGAAAAGGTATAACCTTGAATCTTTTTGGACTCATCCATCTGTGGAAGTGACATGGTATCTCCTTCCCTGCTCTACTCAGCCCAGCTGCATGCACACGCTCATCATTCACGCACCCTGGCACATTTAGTTTCTTTCCCTTGGGACACTCTGCCACCATTTTACTCTACATATCAGGCAGTTTCCAGCGTTGCTCGTTCAGCCTCCTTCACTGCAAAGCTGCAGACAAACTGTGTTGAGCAAACCTGTGTCTGTGCAGCTGGAAGCAATGATCTGGCTTGCGAACTGCAGCATCACCCCTAGGAACTGCCAGAGAGAAAATTTCCCCTCATTACCTATCTTGCATGTGCTGAAATGATAACCTATTGCTAGCATGAATCTTGTGCTTGAGGGTCGTCTCAAGACCAGCATGCCGAGCAGCCTGGTTGTATGCATGGCACGGAGAGGGGTTGCATAGGGTCTGCTGGGACAGGGGAATGGCTTGGAGTTGAAAATGTCTGCTCAGGGTTATCCAGCAGACCCGTGGCACACATCAGTCTGCTGGAAATGTTTATAATTTGAGCCTAAGCCAGTCCTAATCATATTTACTGCACAGCCCAGAGTTCAGTGTGTGAGTACTGATAGGAGTGTGAGAAGGGATGGCGAGGAGGGAAGGGAAAGGTGGGGGGGCTTGGTCCTTCCATGTAAAAGCCTTTACAAGACCCAGTTCAAAACGAGCATGCTCATAATATTTAGGAAGGAAATGCTCACTGGAGATACACAAATAAAGAATAGGAAAGGGTTTAGGAAGATCCAGGAGAACAGGAGAACCATTGCTACCTGAAATCACCACATTGGCGCCAATCCTGACTTCCTTCTTTTCTCCTAGTGAGGGATTCCACTGTCCGTGTGTCCATGCACAAGTCTGAAATTAAAGGTGAGACTCAAAGGCTGCTGCTGTGGAGGTTTCACCTCCCACCAGCCCAGCAGTGTCCCTCATGGTTGCTCCAGACTTTGCAGATCCAGGGCGGGGGAGGAAGGCAGGCATGTCCCCCATCCTTCTCTGCTTCAAAAAGTTTCAAAAATGCAAAGGCTGTTTGATCATATGCAGTTTTCTTTGGCTGCGCAGCTGTGATGAGCTGGACAAAAATATCCCAGCTGCCTGGAAGGAGAGATTGCAGCCCAGAAGGGATGTCTTCTCCTTGGCAGGCTGTCCTTCCCACTTGCTACCAAAGGAGCAGCTGACTGCGTTGGCACCAGCAGCTCTGACATCACCAGCAGTGACGCAACGTTTTTCAAAGTGTGCCTGAAGGCTCAAAAATAGCACTGAGGACAAGAGCTCAGCAGGACCTGGACATGGACCAGCTGCTCTAATGACAGATTCCCCAAAGGACGGCATAACCCTGGAGCCATGCAGCTCTCCTCCTTTGGGATCTCCCTTGGGCCTTAGCCTTAGGGGGAATCCCTCTCCTGCTGAGCTCCAGGGACGAGCCTGTAGCACCAGCTAACCACCCAGGGGAGGTGTGATGGGTTAGACACCTAAGATCCAGCAGCTCCTTGCAGGCGGCCGTCGTTGCTGGTCCCTGCTGTTTGTGTGTGTGTTGAGGGTTGTGGTTGAAGATGGTGGAACCGGTGGGGTTGGGACTACAACCCTGGCCTGAAAGGTGTGGGTAGATGCTGGAGAAGCATGCCGTGGGGCTAGGCTTTGATTGCGGTGGGAAGTCATAGAAGCATAGAATCATAGAATCGTTTAGGTTGGAAAAGACCCTTAAGATCATCGAGTCCAACCATTAACCTAACACTACCAAGTCCACCACTAAACCATGTCCCTAAGTCCTGGGGAAGGCTGGAGAAGGGAGGCTGGAGAAGGGAGGCTTCAGTCAGGCTCCAGTTTGGGGTTGCAGTAAGTGCATGAGGGACTTACATGGGGCAGGACTCACGTCAGGGGCAGCTGTACGTGTGCACAGAAGAGGGGAGGATAGACGAGTCCCCTGGATCAGGGTCTGGACCTGGAAACAGGATTTCCTGCAGACGCCTCTGCAAATGTCACCACTTCAAGCCTGGAAGTTTAAATAGCTTTGAAAGGGGATGGGAGGTCCCTCCCTTCTGCCCATGCCCTTGCTGCTGTGCCTGGTGCCAACAGTGGGTTTCCTGCACTCTACGTTTGAGGTATCTAAGCTGGCTGCAAGACTTTTTGTAGTCTGAACTGTGAAAGGCAGGATCAAGAGGTGGTGAAGCCCAGATATGACTGAATTCATGTATTTCTGTGCAGGGGTTCTGGGCAACTTCCAAAACTGCAGAAACCCTCGCTGGCTCTGGTCCTGTGCTGAGTGCCCTGCCAGGGAAGCACCATGGGTGCTGTGGGTAAAACCCTCCCAAACTCTCCCAGGTTCTGTCATACAGCTGCGTTTCTGTATTTAGTGTTCATCACCTTGCTGCTCACACATTTTTTCAAGTGAAAACCCTCATTCAGTGGTTGCTAATAGAAATCAGTCTTCTGCCGGAGCACCACAGTCTCCAGCTCTATTATCCATCCTAAAGCTGGTCCACTTTAACTTCACTACCTTATGAACAACAGGTTGACCTCAACACAGAGCTTGGAAGAAATTATAAAGGCGGACAATGCCACTCCAGCATGGTCTTCTGCAGGGAGCAGAGCAGTTAAACCCATGTAGAGCACTTCAAAGCCTGTACAACTGCAGCTCCTTCAGAGGCCAAGCCACCTGGACTGTTTCAGCAGAAAAATAGTGTCTTTAATTGAAATCATCACAAAAACCCTGGGTAAAGTGAAGTGGTGTCAACCAATTTCCTGTGCTGCCATGAGTGACAAACAGGAGATGCTCGGTCACCGGCGCTCCATCCTGCAGAAGTGAATGAGCTCTTGTACGGGCAAACATTGACATATTTAATGCCTGATTTGGTACATCAGGTAAATAATACAATGGGGGGATTCAGAAAATGCAGAAAGGACAGGGAGTCCTGTCGCAAAGGCAGCAGACTCTCTGCTTTTAGTGTGCAGAGTGGAAAATCAAACAATCCCAAAGAAATCTGCAAACATTGCAAAGCCCTGTATTTCATTTTCCCATATTAAGCTAATCTGGTAGATAGAGGTGATTCAGAGGCAACTGA
This sequence comes from Aptenodytes forsteri, assembly GCF_000699145.1. NCBI lineage: Eukaryota > Metazoa > Chordata > Aves > Sphenisciformes > Spheniscidae > Aptenodytes > Aptenodytes forsteri. The sequence continues at coordinate 579,300 of NW_008795525.1, forward strand.
GAGGTTAGCATAGGTCAACACGACCTGCATATAATTTGCTAAAATACAAACTCAAAGCAGCATCATGTACAGCATGTCCCAAACCTCCACCAGCAGGATAACATTGAAGGCTGTAAATAACAGCTGGGATGCAATACATTTACCCTGATGGGGAAGGAATGTCGAGGCAAAGCTGTGAAACTCGCTGCCAGTGTGTGATCTCAATGAGAGCAGTGCCTGTCCCCGAGGCTCAGCGGTACATGCCGCAACTGTTGAACAAGCATCATTCCTTAGGGACTTCCTTACAAGCATGGTTTCCACCTCCTCCGCTTGCCATCCACAGCACAGCTCCACCAGGAATGGGCAGCAGAAGGAGAGGGCACGGCACTAGCCGTAGAGAGACCGCTGTTTTGCCAAAAACAACAAAAAAAAGGGTGTGTGGAAAGCACACCACTTTCAGGTGCATCCCCAAGTGCCTAAAATGGGGTCAAATGGATCCAGGTGCTTGCTGGAGGCAGGGACAGCCATGGTCTGCTCTGCAGGAGGGTTTCCTTCTTAGAAGAAAAAAGAAGAATGGTGCCAATTAATTAATCCAAAGGGTTTCCAGGTTGCCTGGCCCCATCTGGATCAAGGTGGCCGGATCACAGGGCACACATGCCACAGGAATTTCACATTTGTCTTCACCCCATTTCGCAAGGTTTAAAGAGATCAAAATTCCAGAATATAATTTTGAAAAGGTTGAAAACACCTTGGGTTTTGATCTCATCAACATATTTTATATTCTGTAGATTGAAGTAGTTTCATTCTGATAAGGCCAACCAAATGTGTCCATTCACCTTTATCAGTGTGCTATAACGTCTGTGTGTTACAGACCAGAGCGCTGGGCTGCACCACAATGTCATCCCTGCTAAAATATACATGTACAGAAGCTTAAATAATCACAACCACCCATCTCCAGCCTTTCTTACTGCCTCCCGGTGTCTGTGCTGACGGGAGGCTGTGCCTGGTGAGATGGGTTAACACCATCTCTCAAAACGCAGAGCAGCTGTAGGATTTACATCATGATTTTAAGAAGATATCGCAACAGGCATCTCAGTAACAGCGGCAAGGAAATGAGAGCAGACCTGTGAGGAGAAACAGTAACAACATTATGTTGCTAATCTGCAATGATTTCTTCAAAATAAATCACTGTGACATCATCAAACTGGTCGAAATTCAATCTGGCAATTAAGAAAATGTTATCAGATGACTCTGCTTTCAAAAGGGACCGGGGGAAGAATCAAGGGGATTTGATAATTGACATATGAATAACTCTGACGTTGAGTGAAGTCAGAATCTCATGCATATACAATTTTTTGTTTGTTTGTTTGTTTCACAGACTGGTTGTATATCTCAAATGGTTTCTCAAAGAGATGGGATGGAAGCAGAGACAACAGAAAATACCAGCCAAAGGAGAAATACCAGTGTAACCAGAGATGGAAAACCAAAGGATTGCAGGGAAAATTTCCATTAGAATTCACGTTCATAAATCTTCCAGTTTCTTTGAGAAGCGATTTTGTGACCAAAGGCTCTTTGGACAGACTGGTTTATAGATCTGCAGAGCTGCCTGGTGGTCCTGCTGGTAGCCCTGGGCACACTGAGGTGTTTCCCCAGCCTGTGCACAAGCACGAGTCCCCACAGGAGAAGAGGAAGGGGGGAATCAGGGAAGACTGATGGGAGAGGTGACAGTTTCAGGACTCTGAGGCGCTTGTCCTGGGATGTCCATCATCACCGCAGGGGTCAGAAGATGAGACACCACAAGGACTGTAGGGCCAGCCACAGGGTACTGTACTCGGGTCCTGCAGGTTGGTGGCCTTTATGCCTAGAGAGGCTATCGTCACTGCCCTCAGGTTTTTAAAAGAGTATTTAACAAAGTCAGAGCCTGAGAGGACAATGCAGGTATCGCTGGATAAAGTCACTGCTCATACTTTCTCCATTAAAAAGGTTAGGAGGAATGAGGTATTCCTCCAAGGTCGTTAGTCTGATTACTTCACTGAAGAGCACTGCGATAGGGACACACAGCCAACCCAACTTCATTGAGGAAGAATATGTGAGGAGTGCAGTGGGCAATTTCCATGGAATTAGACCAAATCAGGCTCGGCGTGGCTGGCAGTATCAGAAAAGGCGGGACTGGATCTGTGAGGACTTGCACAAAACGCAAAATATATGCTGGAAGCTTCTCTTCACCTTTGCAATACAGAAGATGTAGAGTTTCTAGAGAGTCTAAGGAGATTAGAGCACAGAGGCTGGACAGAAATGTCACTGGCGCCCATCAGGATGGATGTCTGATGATTAAAGACGCTGCTGTTGCTGGGCAATAGTTTCTGGATGCCGTAGCCCAGAGTCAGTAATGCAGTACCCTGCAATAGAAGCAGAAATGGATACCTAACCAAGTGCCCTAAGGACCATCAGAGCCACGATGCTACAGTTTTATGCTGTCCGTTCTGTGCTAACCCTAGAAATCATAGACAATTTCATCAAAAGGGACTTGAAGAGGTCATCTGGTCCACCCCTCACACTGAAGTGGGTTCATGGGTTTCTAAATGAGGCTGGATAAACTCCCCCTCTCTGCAAGAAGAGACACAACGGTAGTCCCAAGAGGCACAAGACTCACTGCGCTTAACCAAGGTGCCAAGAGGAGGAGGAGGACATGGGAGAGCCATCCCATGGTGACAGTGGGCAGCAGTTCCCAGGCATGAGCTGACTGGGTCCCTGCATTATCCAGCAAGGTCAGCCTCAGCAGCCACGATGCCTCATTTCTCCCACAGCTGGAGACTAGGATTATTCTGCAAATCCTAAACCCACCCAGTATAGCCCACCACCTGACTGACAAACTTGAGCTTCTTGAAGGACACTTGTGGGTCAAAAGCTGAGGGTTTATTCATGCATGATCTACAGAGCTATAAACACCTCCAATGGGTCACACCTACAAGGTGAAATTTAAGATGAAGGGTTCATTAACTAGGCTGTGGTTTCAGGGGTGGGATTTAGTTTGAAGTTTCCTTGTTTTAGCCTACAGAGCATCTCAGCTCACCTTAGAGAGGTGCTCCATGGCTCCACGGACTGCATTGACTCACCACCTCTGACTGTCATGGGAGCTTGGACCCCGGGCCCACATGTAATCCCAAATTTGGGACAGTGAATGCAGAGCTGAATCTAGGGAAACTCAGAAGCTGGATTTTTGGAGTTATTCCTTAGCACTTTGAAAAGCCATATGCCCTTTTATGGTGTCCCAGTTGTGTACTTAAAACGTCCAATTCATTTTGGCCTCAACCATGATCTACTTCAGTCTCAAGGTTAAGATTAACGTATGAAATTTGTAAAAGCTGCTCTGTCTGGCAATGTGCAAACATATGGATATGGAGGCGTAAACGAAGGATTTTGTGGTCTTAAACTAAGTCAGAACATCAGTCCATGCCCAATTCCAAAGATAAAATAAACTTTCCCACTGAACATGTAACCCGTCTCAGGATCACCCCATTCATGTTGATTTACTACAAAGTTCCCTGGAACTTAACGGGACCTGATAATGGTGAAATCCCAAGATGCATAAGCAGAGGAACTAGATGGCTGCTACTACAAATAATAAAAAGAAAAAACCCCCAAATATCTCAGTGGTATGCAGCAGGGTACCCCAGATCTGACCCAGTTTCAGAGCTTGTCTATAGACTCCTTTAACTTCACAGTTAGGGCTTGGTTTTTATGTCTTGCAGAGCAGATGAGGTTTTACCAGTAAGAAAGCTGTGCTGCTGCAGAGAGCCTTCCCCCTTTCTTGTTAGGGGGGGAAGGCTTTCTTGTTTCTTCCCTGTGAAATCTGTTAATACAAAACCAGCTGAATCTGTTGCAAGGGCTGTGCACGGTTTGCTATTTCAGTAGGAAAGTTGCACACTCAAGTAAAATATGAGATTGGTACAAAACACAAATGTTGACCAGAATAAGAAGCAAGTGAGGCAGTGTCTGGACATCATTTCTTTCCACATCCCTGTGTAGCATCCTCAGAGCTACTGTACTTAGCAGGCTGTGAAGGTGCTGGTGTGAAGTAGAAGTTGACAACTTACACTGTTTTCTGGCAAAAGGGAATTTTGTGACAGCAAATGTAGTATGTAGGTACAGGGCTGAGCAAATGCAGATAGAAGAAAGGGATCGACAGGTGGAAAGCACTTGTAGAAAAATTGGTATGTACATTATTGCTTTTGGCGCCATTGATGGAAAGTCAAACATAGAAAAGCAAACAGCAAACGTTAGGAAGACGTGTGGTCCTGTCAATTATTAAATGAAGCTGGCAAATGGCTGTGACTCAGAGACAGCTGGAGAATAGCCGGGTTTGGGGGGAGCTGCAGGTATGGCGAGTGCATGCAAGCCTCAAGGTAGCACATTTCATATTGCAAAGCTAAATCAATGGTCAGCAAGGTACCTGGCCATGTTACTCCGTAGAGTGGGTGAGACGTTTTTAGGATAAATACAAACTAAAATTACTACGAGTTTCATTACTCAGCATCACACAGACCTTTCAGGACTGCAATGCATTAGCTGCGTGCTGTTCTTGAGTGAAAGGCCACGTCCAGGAGGGCTGGGAAGCCCCATTAGCACCAGATGGACAAATTGTCATATCACATCTGTCCCTGGAAGGAGATGCACGGGCTGTTTGGGGCTGGGTGACTCAGAGCCGCAGTGTCAATCGGCACTGCTTGGCTGAAATGAGTGAAGTGCTCGTAGTTTAACCCAGTTGTGGATTTCACCTGTGAGGCAATTGTTTCAAAACAGCCGCCAGATCTGTCAGCAGCTGACATGCATCAGCTGCATTAACCTCCAAGGGAACTGCTCTGTACCTCAGGGAGCTGCTCTCTACTGTCCACAAGCTGATTACAGCAACGTTTGCTCTCGCCAACGGCTTGCCCAGCCTGACTCACTGGATCTAGCAAAACATTCAAGCACAAGATAAACTGCTCCTTCATGTGCTCACACAACAACATGCCTGTGGTTATTGCACAGCGTAACACTGCTGAGCGCTCAGGTCTCCGTGGTTAGGTCCCCAGCTTCTGACCTCTTGTTGGCAGATCAGAGCAGCTTGACAATTTCAGCAGGCACAAATGGACATACACAAATTCCCTGACTTCAGACATCTACTTTACAGACCCTTGGAAAAATACAAGAGAGACTTCTGGCAGCTTCCCAGCCATGAGGCCCAGAGCCTGCATGTTAAACGCTCACATTTGCCTTGCAGCCACCTTTAGTTTTGCACAGAGTACGTCTTTCCTCCTGCAGACACCAGTCCCTTCCCAGCATCTGACAGACATGATGCTTTGCAGCGTGCACAGCAGCACCCATGTGTTCATGCTGGTTTTACTGTTTGGCACCTCCCAGTGATGGTACCCAAGAGACCGTGGAAGAGACGGAGCATTTCCTTCCCCTGATGAAAAAGAAAAACCCAGGCGCAATTTTCCCATAACTCTCTCATAGTACCTAACTCCCTTTCACAGCACTGATCACAATTTTCCCATGACTCTCTCATGCTTGCCAAAAAAAAGTACCTAACTCCCTTTCACAGCACTGATCCTTGCCATTTGGATTCTCTGTAGCAGCACCTTGGACAACTGGGAGAAGCTCTCAGTGCATTTACCAAAGCAGCTTTTGGAGCTGTAGGGGGTGGATGGGAAACAAATAAAAAACTAAAGAGAAACACCCATTTTTTTCTCACTACCAAAGCTCTCCAGCACATCCCTGCAGTGCACAGCATCTCCCAGTTTGCTGGGACCTGCTAACAGATGGCCAGGGCATCCCAAGCTCCAGTCCTGCTCCTGACCTTGTAGCTCTTCTTTGCGCAGTTGGACACCGACCCTGCCAAGTGCCTGCACTGAAGTCAGTGGTTTCCTCTGCCTTCATCCCTCCCCAGTACGAGTGCTGTTCGCAGCATCACTGCAGCATGCTCTCTCCCATGAGATGGGGGCTGCTGCCCCCTCACCTGCAAGGTCATGGTTTCTCTTTCTCCTCCTTTTCACCCTGCTCCCTCCTTCTTGACCACTCAGCTACTGGGATGAGGCACAGACTGGGCTGAGATAGCCCAGAGGAGGAGGCCAGCCCATGAGGAAGACTGAAGGCAGTGATCTGGGGGCAGAAAGGAGCAAATGGTTTGGCATGACCCTGCTGACATGACAAAGTCACCGGGATTTGGCTTGCAGGGAGGATTATTTTACACAATGACAAGGGTAGTTAATCAGGAGGTAGATGGCCTTGGGACAGGGTGGAGGCTCCATAATGACAGCCTGATGCTCTGAAAGGGGCAGCTCAGCCAGCCTGGGTATGAAGCATGTCATTTATACATCACATGCATCCCTAAGGAAACGTGGCAATATACAAATAGCACCACATGTATCAGGATGCGTTTGGGTTGCATTGCATGCCCATTGCACCCTACACCTCCATGCCAGACCAGCCTATCCTCATTTGGATCATAACCTGGGAGGTGGGGAGAGATTTTTGTGATGTTCCCAAAAAAGTTATAGGCAGAGCAGATGATATCATGAGACAGTAAAAATGATACACTCCCCTTGCAGACCCTGCAACGAGATTGGACTCAGTTTTCTCATTTTGTGTCCTTAGGTTACAGTCCATAGGCCATTAGTACCTGTCTATCCTCCATAACTGTAAAGAATCACATTATTTGTATAATGAAAGCTGAGGAGTCTCATATGATCACATAACCCTGAGAACTGACAGTTTCATATAGTGGACTGATATAGGGATATTGTAATTAAAAGCACAAGTCTACCAACACTGTTTGTATTTTTTCAGAGACCAAAACTGCTGTTAGCAGTGAATCCCTTGATGAAAGCCTGCTCTCAGCAGTCTTCTCTCTCCCCACCTGCAGGGAGGACAGCTTCATCACACAGCCACACCAGCTCTGCCCTCTTGCAGACTTTCTGAGAAATGGGTCATCCCAAAATGGGAGGTGGAATAATGTGAATTGTCATAATCCATCCCTCCATGGAGAGGAAAAGAGCTGTATTGCAGAAGAGGTGACAGGTTTCTTCCGGCATGAGTGACTTTCTCTGGGAGAAGATATTGCCCATGAGCAACCAGTCTGGAGAGGAAAGGAAGGAGCAGACTGGCTTTGGAGCATTGCTGCTCTGGGACTAGACCCGCTGCTGGGTCCCTCTCCGACAGAGCAGGATGAGGATCCGCCTGAGGATCTGCTTGGTTTTCCAGCTGTACACGAGCGGGTTCAGGACAGGCAGCACCAGGAAACAGGCATCAGCCAGAAGCGTGTGAGTGAGGGGGGGCAGGTGCTTCCCAAACCTGTGGATGATGGACAAGCCAATGAGTGGGATGTAGAAGATCAGGACGGCACAGAGGTGGGAGATATATGTGCTAAAGGCTTTGGCTCGTGCTTCCTGGGAGACAATGTTCAAGATGGCTCTGATGATCATCATGTAAGACAGGAGGATGGTCAGGGAGTCCAGGCCCTTGGTGAGTATCACCGCGGTCAGCCTGTACAAGCTGTTGACCCTGACATCCCCACAAACCAGCCTCAGCATGTCCTGGTGCAGACAGAAGGAGTGAGACAGGACACGGGACCTGCAGAAAGGAATCTTCTTAATAAGAATGGCAATGGGTAGCACCACACAGATGCCCCGCATGAAGATCACACCCCCCACCCCCCCGCCTTCATTATCAGGGAGCTGGTCAGGACAGAGGCATAGCGCAAAGAGTAGCAAATAGCAACAAAGCGGTCGAAGACCATGGCCACCAGGACCCCAGACTTGATGGCAGAGAAGGAGTGGATGAAGTACATCTGGACAATGCATGCCTCAAAATGGAGGGAGGTTGACTCAAACCAGAAAATGGCCAGCATGTTGGGCAGGGTGGAGAGAGACAAGCCCAGGTCTGCCATGGCCAGCATGGAGAGGAAATAGTACATCGATGTATGGAGGCTGTGGTCTGTCTTTATCATCCAGAGTAAGGTGCAGTTCCCCGGGAGCATGAGGAGGTACAGGCAGCAGAGAGGCAATGCCATCCAGTAGCTGCTCATCGGCAGACTGGGAATGCCGGTGAGGATGACGGTCAAGGGACTGGACCCAGTCCTATTGGAAGATGACATCTCATGCACTGATGGTCTGGGGGTGTGGAAATAACAGTGTCTTGGAATAAAAGCCCTGCTATGACACCCCCCCCACGCACCCCAGCTACAACGGTGTTGGGAGGACAGGCTCCTGACAGCCAAGAAACCCCTGTGCAGCTGTCCTCATGCATATCCATCACATCAGCCAAGGAAAAGCCACAGTGGACCAGCCCCGGGGTCACTGTCTGGGCTGTGCATAGCAGCAGATAACTAGGAAAGAGCAGTGCACCATTTAGTCTCCCCTAGTTGTAGTCTCCAACATTTAAATACCCAGGGTTTCAGGAGATTTGGTGCCCAGCCCTTTGGGAGGTGCCTGAAAGCTTCTCAGCAGCAGAGGCAAGATGAGCCTGGGGCCAGGGTGCTCCTGCCTGGGGAAGGAGGAGAGGTGGGATGGAGACCTGGAGGTCAGCCCTGGGAACAGGGCTGGCTGCTCCCCGCAGCAGTAGGAGGAGCAGCCCTGGCCATGCTGGTCCCTGCAAGGCTGAAGCACCCGGACAGGAGAGGGAAGGGGGGACAGAGGGGGAGAGAGACAAAGGCAGAGAAAGGTCAATGTTTGTGCTGAACCGAATGCGGTCAGACAAGAGATAACATCTCACTCTGAGATGAGAAGTAGCCCCATTATATGTGACTCTGTATTGATTTCTTCCCTTTTTGTTTAAGTATGGCAAAATGTATAATGTTTTAGGGAGCTTTATCAGCTAAACCTGCAGGTCAATTAATCAAACTAACCCTGATGGAAGCAAAATGGATTTGCGCTTTACAGCTGCCAAAAAGGTTAAATGGAAAGGAAGAAATTCAGAGGCTCAAATAAGACCGAGAACCTGAAGTGGTGTTTCGTCTGCCTGAGGCCATTAGAAAACCCAACAGCAAACACCACATCTCCATTTAAGCACTCTGGAAACCACCTGCTTTCCCGGGCGGCTTCACTGCCCCGGGAGCATGGGCGATCAGCTGCGATGCTCAGTGACGGGAGGCCGGGGCAAGCAGGGGAGATTTCCAGAGAAATATTCCAAACAGGCTTCTCTGCAAATTCTGTTAAATTTAGTGCATCTTAAATGCGCCAGCTGAACAGCTGGTGGTCACAGCAGCCCATCCTCACCTCTTGCCACAGCTGATCAGGGAAAATGTGCATGTCTCTATTCAGCTGGAAATGAATATGTTTTGCATAACTGAGGAACACAAACTGATTGAGATTTGTCCCAGAGTTTGTCTGCACACGCACACGCACACTCTGAGACCTCATCTGCTATCAGGAAAAAAAAAATAAATCAAGTTTTCACATGGCCAAAAGGTCAGGCCTGAAAGACAGCGGTGGGAGAGCAGTCGTGCCTGCAAAGAGCTCAGCTCACCACAGTGCTGCTCTCCTCCAGCAGCCCACGGTGCAGTTCCTCAGAAGCCATCAAACACCCGCTTCCCTAATTAGGGGAAAGAGTCACGTAAGGACAAAAGTTAGAGCTGACCACACCTGGGATGAGGGAAAAAAGCTCTCTGAAACTGAACCAAGCAGTGTGGGAGAGGGAGAGCTGGGACGGCAAAAGAGGTAACTGCGGGTGTAAAGAACCTAAAGCTGAGGAGCTGAAGACCCCACTTTGCTCCTGTGGCGAGCAAAGGCACTGTAGAAATAAACTTACATGTCCTATTTGTGTAGCACTTGAGAGAATGAGGGAAATTTTTAATTATTTTAAAGGTCAATTTTTAGGGTGGCTTTTCATATCAAGCCCATCTGTATATATGAGATCAAAAGTAGTATTTAGTAAAGCAATTTGCTCCTAGCACTTTTCTAACATGCTGGTTTGTTGCTTCTGCCAGAGACTTTTGTAAATTCTTGTTTTGATGCGAGCCCTCAAACAAATGGTCCTTGCAGAGGAAGAACATCTCTATTCTGTCGTCTTCAGGCAGCCCACCCCATACTTACCCCAGGTCACAGCAGAGGACGCAGGCTGGGGACCAGGAACAGCCCTGGCTGCGCACACTGCTGCAGGCAGGCACTGGGCAGAGGGCTGGAAAGCCGTATTTAACCCAGCCAGAGCAAACCCCACGGGTCTCACCCAGGGAGTCACAGCTGATGTCTTTGCTCTTCAGGGGGCGTGAGCACCACAGGACTGCGTACAAGTAGGTTTTCCCGTCTCCTCTGAAAAAATGGCAGAGTGCAAAAATGTGAGTGAAGGCTGCTTTGGGGCACTGGCTGTAAAAAAAAAAGAAAATTGGCAAAAAATGTGCATTCAGAAAATTCCCCAGTTTTGCCCTGCTCTGTGAAACTTTTGCATTCTGGAAAGTGAATGCCCCGGTGCGTTCCACCAACCCTCCCCTCCAGGTGCCTCCGTGCAGCTCCCTGATTTATATATAGGTACACTTTATATACGTATATCACATTTAGATAGATAGATAGATAGATAGATAGATAGGTTAAATACAAGAAGACAAGGACAATAAGAAAAATCCCTAAAAGGTTCCAAAAAAAGAGCACAAACCAAAAGAACCAGCCAATGGATTTATAATCAGAAACTTTATTTTGAGAATTTTTTTGATTCTGTGATGAGTTTCCCATAGGAATGGTGGGTGGTGGGGTACGGAGATGGAGGGTGGTATGGTGCTCCCTTTGTCCACGGCTGTGGGGAGCCTCCAGCTGCCTGTTCCCCACCATTGATGGTATACAGACTGGGGCTGTCTATGTTTCCTTACCCTTCGGTCAACATCCTTGTAGAAAGCTGTGACACTCTTGGGCTGGTGGCAAGGAGGGAGAGGACAAGAGCATGGCGTGGTCTGATCGTGTGCCTGTCCAGGCTGCGGATCAGAGGATCAGAGGAACTCCTTGCTGAAGTTGCTGTGGATCCAAATTATTTACATGAGTTCGAAAGGAGATTGAGAGAATCTTGGAAGAGGGATTGCTGAGGGCTCCCTCAAGCAGACCAGCCCCCTCCTGAAATGAAAACAGCAGGACACTGGAGGAGAATTAAGGGGCATGATCAGCCACCCCCTGCCAGTTCTGTATCATCTGTGGACTTGCTGAGGGTGGACTCTGCCCCATCATCTCCATCATTAATGAAGTGGTTAAACAGTACTGGCCCCAGTATTGACTCACTAGTCACACTAGTGACTGACCTCCAGCCAGACCTTGTGCCACTGATCATGACCTTTCGAGCCGGGCACCTCAGCTTCTTTTGCCTCCTGGGACTCAAGGAGCCTGTCCAGGGGGTGAATATTTTGGTGTGGTGGGGAGAAGACCAAGAATCATTTCACAGTGCAGACCTGCATGTACAAACAAAATCACCTGGAGCAGCTGAGTTCTTCCAGCATGGTGCTGTGCCCTGGAGGACAGATAAAGGTGTCCTATAAAACAGGGCAGCCTGTGGCTTGTCCCGTGTCGGCAGCACTGAGCCTGGCCGGGACACTGTTCTGTGGTGAGAAGTGCGGGTCTATGGGTGCCTTGGGAAGCTGTTGGGTTTTGGTCTCCAGGATCTCCTCCATTGTTGACGCGTGACACCTCTGTGCTCCTGCAATCTGGTTTTATCTGAGGTTCCCTCTGCCATCCGCAGCACTGCGCTTTTTGTGATTGTCAAGATTTGTCCCAGACTTACCCAAAACTGTCTCCAAACACCAGGAGCCTGAGCTCAGATACTGAGTTGCTGCAGCTTAACCAGCTGTGGGTGTCAGACAAGCATGGTCATTCCTCGGGGGCTGTGTACCCTTTCAGACATGATGTAGCTCAGCTCACAGTGAGCAAAGCCGAAGCCAAGCAGAAGTTCCCAGCATTTTCTGGGGGTTAGAGCAGTCTCTCCAACACTTTCTGCAGCTCAGATGATGCAAAATACCCTGAGAAAGGCTCTGACTGCTTTGCTTGTCAGGCAGGGTCTTTGTCAGGACTGTGGGAGGAAAGAAACTATTCCCAGATGGCATTTTGTGAATATATTTTTCAGCTTGAAATTTCCCTGTTGTTGCCATAACATAACTTGTGTCTTAGCTGAGAGCACAGAGATGGGAGACGTCCAAATTGACAAACTATACTATGAACACAAAACCTACAGAATTTAGACTAAGCAGAAACACACTCACTTTGGACTTGTCAAGGCAATTTTTTACCCTTACCTTCAAAGTCCCCTGGAACTTAAATTTACAGTCCTTATCCTTTCCTGAGACTTCTGTGTAAGATAACATGTTTGCTTGCAATGAGACAAAGCATTTATCACCACCTCCTTCCTCCACAAACACCACGTGTCTGTGTCTGTGATAGACCCTATCAGGAGACCTTCAGAAGTGCGGATGTTTTCAGCTGTGGCAACTGTTCAGCGCCCAGCACAATGGGGTATGAGTCTGTGAATACTATTGCAAGTGATAATAGTGTAAGTTGCTCAAGGATTGTACTGGGAATTTGAAGTACAGAGGCCCTTTTCCTTTCCTGCTAGACTCAGTGCAAATATTTCCACTGGCTTCAGTGAGGTAGGGCTGAGCCTGAGCCAGGAATTCAAAGCAGGATATACTGATGCTTCTCTGTGCTTCATCCTTGCTTCTAAATTCTTGTTGCCCATTATAATAGCATAGTTGATAAATATCACTCTTCACTTCAGGGCTTAGGAGCTCAAGCAAATCTGCATGGAGCTCATGTCAGCATTCAAGAACATCAGCTTCAGGGCTGCATTTTTCCCCCAACAGGTTTCCCAGGGTTAGAAACTTCTCACCTCTGCTCTGTCTGTTTCACTGTGAGTCAGAGCAATGCCTCCTCATCTCTTATGCGGTGAGACGGGACTGAAGCCCATGTACTATTTCTTGGACAAGTTGTCCATTGTTCTAATTGTTTGTCTTCAGGATGTATTGTGCTGGCTTAAGTACAGGGAAATCAGTTGCAGTGCTTGTTTCCCTCGAATCTTCTTCATCCACTCACTGTTGCTCATGGAGATGTCTGTGTTGCTGCTGATGGCCCTCGGTAGCTTTGTAGCAAACCACAACCTCCTGCAGTACAAGTCAATTTTAAACACTTGAGGGATGACCATGGTGGGACTGGCGTTTGTGTCCTTGTTGTCTCAGAAGGGAAAGTGCCTGCGTGTCCTGGGCTGGATGCTTAAAAGATTGCAAAGAGGCAAAACCGCAAAAACTGGGAAGTAGATTTTTATTTTTTAAAATTATCTACAATAGCATCAGCTCCTTATTGTGGCCCACTGTGATGTGCATTGGTAAAGTACAGACCACTTCTCTGGAGGTCTGTCCTTAGCCCGGGCCACAGACCCAGCCTGGCTGGGACACCAGGGGAAGGTGCATGTGGAGGATGCTCTGCATGGGGCAGGGCAGGGTGTAATGGCAGAGAAGTGCTTTGGGCTGAGGTGTGGAGGAGTGAGGGGTTCCTAGGGGGGATCCTCACTGATAAGAGAAGCTGGGAGCTGGTTCACTATGTAAAAGGGATGACGGAGCAATAACATCTTCAGAGGGTTTCTGATGTTTGATCTGCGGTAGAAAGCAGGACTACTGAGGGAAGTCTAGATGAATCACCCCTTCATCATTGCAGGGCAATGGCACAGGACAGAAAAGCAGAAGGGAGAATTTTCCCAAACACAGGAATTGCTCAGGTGGGTTACAGGGAGTAGGTCACCGTTAGTACCTTGGTGATGTCTCATTAGAGTTATTTTCAAAAATGACCAGGTTGGAATTTCTTCTGAAACCCACATCACTATCCCTGTTGCCATTGTCTCAACACTCTGAGCAGACCCTGCTTTACACTTTCAACAGCGAGGAATGTCAGTGTCTCCAGCCCTTTTGCAACTAAACCAGTTCTGCAGCTCCAGTTTGCCTAAGCCACAGTCAGTGCCTTTAACCCTCAGATCTCTCCTTTCCCCTCACAGCTGCACAGTTTGAAGCACAAAGAGATGGAGGCTCTTACTTTTCACCCACTGATGTGCGTGTTCTTACTGCACACGCTGGTTCCTAAGCAAGGCTCATCATCACTCTCTTGCAGCAGTGAGCTGAATGGGTTTAAGTACATGTAGTTTAAACAAAGTGTTAAAACTGAAACCTTCTCAGTTTACCCCAGTGGTGTGTTGCATCTGTATTTCTATTCAGTAGACACCCAGAAATTAATTTTTTGAGACCTCTTATGCTTTATTCTCAAGCATTGCTATAACCCCTCTTTCGCTCTGAAATGGGATCAGGCAAGAGCATGAGCCTGCTCCTTCCCAGCCTTGACCATGGTCATGATGTTGCATCTGTGAGCTTGCAGGGTGCAGCAACACACGGTGAACAGTGTGGCACAGGGGTACCCCCCTCACCCCACCCACACTTCCTTCTGCCTTTTAACTCTATGAGTCCTCAAAACCAGGCATGCGCCCACTGCTCCACACTGGTGCAGTGGGTCTGGGCTCCGCATCAGTGATGTTCCTCCAGGGCACAGCAGTGAGGACCCAACTCTGTGCCCCAAACAGCAGTTAGGGAGGGGACAGCAAAGGGCATGACTAGTACATGAAATAGTCCCGGTGACCGACTCATCCCAGTTGCTTCTAAGTAGATAATAAATAACTCACAGAGTAATGCTAACCTGCTGGTGGTCCTATAAGCTGTATCAATACTATATGAATAGTTACCAATGCAAACTATTGTCTTTTTTGAGTCTCAGGCACCTTAAATAAATGCATTGTCCCTGTTGAAGAGGCTTTTCCCTTGGTAAAGAGATTCTGTGCATGAGTGTGCCTTCTTAATATGTATAAATACCTGATGGGATGGAGTAATGAAGACAAAGCCACATTCTTCTCAGTGGTATCCAGTGAAAGGACAAAAGGCAATGGGCACAAACTAGAAAAAACAGGAAATTCCATTCAAACATTACAAATATCTTTTTTTTTTAATGATGAAGTTAATTAAACACTGGCACAGGTTGCCCGGAGAGGCTGTAGAGTCTCCATCCTCGGAGATACACAAAACCCAGGTGTACGCGGTCCTGGGCAACCTGCTCTGGGTGACCCGGCCTGAGCAGAGGGGTTGACCAGGACGATCTCCAGAGGTCCCTGCCAGCCTCAGTGACTCTGTGACTCTGGATAGCACATACACCTGTTTCACACTATAAAAGCACTGCTCTGGTGGTACCACAGTGCAGCTCTCATGCTAGTAACATAATTTCAGTATAAAAAAAATAAACACACTTAACGTTCTAAGACTGCCAGAACACCACCTGGCTCCAGAGGAGAGACAGAACCAAGTCCTGCTCTGCCCCTTCCCTTCTGCAGCTCCCAGGGGCTGTCACACTCCTGCCTGCACCAGGATGTGATGAACCTGG
>NW_008795526.1:0-959 GCF_000699145.1 Aptenodytes forsteri
GCCACCGTGGCTGTCACCATCAGTGTCACTGTCACCATCAGTGTCACTGTCGCTGTCACTGTCACCATCGGGGACACCGTGGCTGTCACCATCAGTGTCACCGTCACTGTCACCGTCACTGTCACCATCGGGGACACCGTGGCTGTCACCATCAGTGTCACCGTCACTGTCACCGTCACTGTCACCATCGGGGACACCGTGGCTGTCACCATCAGTGTCACCGTCACTGTCACCGTCACTGTCACCATCGGGGACACCATTAGTGCTCCTATCGGTGTCACCGTCGCCGCCAGTGCCACCATCGGTGTCACCATCAGGGCCACCGTCGGGGCCACCATTAGTGCCACCATTGCTGTCACCATCACTGTCACCATCGGGGACACCATTAGTGCTCCTATCGGTGTCACCGTCGCCGCCAGTGCCACCATCGGTGTCACCATCAGGGCCACCGTCGGGGCCACCATTAGTGCCACCATTGCTGTCACCATCACTGTCACCATCGGGGACACCGTTAGTGCCGCCATCAGTGTCACTGTCACCGCTAGTGCCACCATCAGTGTCACCATCGGGGCCACCATTGCTGTCACCGTCGCTGTCACTGTCACCATCAGGGACACTATTAGTGCCACCATCGCTGTCACATCAGTGTCACCGTCACTGTCACCATCGGTGTCACCAGGGCCGCCATCGGGGCCGCCATTAGTGCCACCGTCGCTGTCACCGTCAGTGTCACTGTCAGTGTCACCGTCGCTGTCACCATCACCGTGGAGCTGCTGCCACCGTCGCTGTCACCATCGCCGCCACCATCAGAGTCACTGTCACTGCCACCATCAGTGCCACCACCAGGGCCACATCGCTCTCGCTGTCACTGTCACCTTCAGTGCCACCGTCAGTGCCGCCATCGCTGCCACCACCGCTGTCACATTAGTGTCACCACCGCTGCCGCCATCAGTGTCACC
>NW_008795527.1:0-42330 GCF_000699145.1 Aptenodytes forsteri
ATCAACCCCCCCCCCCCCAGCAAACCTTTTAAATTCTCTCTTTTCCAGTGCCATTGGTGAACTTTAATGAGGTTCGTGGTCCAAAAGGCGAGTGTTGTTCTGAATTTCCTACCAAATATATTGGCAAAACAACAGCTGTTGTACAGTGCTAAGGCTGTCTCCTACCCACCCCCTGCTTTGGCACCGCTTGCTTGGATGTGTTGATTCATACGTAGGAGAAGGGGAAAGCACTGGACCCACTGGCTGTAGAGCGTAGGAAGGAGGTGCGTCTGCCAGCAAATCTCTAGACTTTGATCGCTCCTACTTATTTGCCTCTGTCTCCCTGCTGCACTCATTTTGCCTACAGTCATCCCACCTTGGCAAGGATGTTTGCAAAAGCTTATGAGCCAAGCATAGTCAAGCCTAGTTAGTATAGAGATGGGAAACCTCCAAGGAAAACCTAGCTACCGCAGGAAGAAATCCAGCTGGCATGCTGCTTTCTTTTTTAGAAAAAAACAGTCACCCAGCATTGCGCGGTGGGTGAGGGGGCAGGAATTCAG
Source organism: Aptenodytes forsteri (assembly GCF_000699145.1). NCBI lineage: Eukaryota > Metazoa > Chordata > Aves > Sphenisciformes > Spheniscidae > Aptenodytes > Aptenodytes forsteri. The sequence goes on from NW_008795527.1 coordinate 540, forward strand.
TGGTGGAAAGCACTTTTTCCTTTCTTCTTTCAAACCGAAGCCTGGGTCACTTACAATCACTGAAGGACCATAAGAATTTACCCAGAACAGTCACATGAAAAGAGATATCCAGGTGAAAATCTAACCTGATTTGTATTCTACCTCCTTAAAATTATGCCTGCAAATCCTAAACACGCCTCCCCTTTCCCGTTTTAAGGTATTGAGTGGATTGGATACTCTCTATAAGAAGCTACAACGTTTCACCTCAAAGGGTTTTAGTATAAAAAGTCATTCAAGCTTGCTAAAGGCTTTGGCATGAAATACAACACATCTAACTCTCTTTGCATCTCATGTAGTCATTTGGACTCATGAAAATGCAACGTCCCACCATCTGACCAATGAAGATTGCATTTTACGTTAAGTGTAAAAAGTCAATGCCAGATGCCTGTAGAATGAGACCCAGTACGTCCTGGTGGTCTACGAGACATCAGAAGGTGGTCCTTGAAATGTCTGGAAACACATACACATGCTCCTGTGCAGCTGGGAGGTCAGTGTCTATAGGCAGGGCTCTAGCTGGGAGTCAGTACCCAGTTCGTGTTAGTGTCTAATTAACATGTTTGTAATGACAGCAAAAAAATTATAATTTCACAAAATAATATTTTGTTTACAATAAATGCTGCATATCTCATCTACCACACCACTGCCACCACTGCCTTCCCTGCCCAACAGCTAAACAACCGTGGAATGCAACATTATCTCCAGTTTGTTCGTAACGGTGAGATGCACTTCCAGTTTAAAAATGTGAAGAATCACATTCAGGGGATGCTTCAGTAAAGGTTTGTGTCCCTGGTTCATCCTGCCAGTATGAACATCGCCCATTTTATGGGATTTGCACCTCTGGGTTTCTGTTCTACCACCCACAGTCACTGTAATTTCCTATTACTTCAGCATCCGCCCACAGGTTCTCCGAACAATATATTGGGCTCTTCAGGCACTATGACAATACTGATACATAATAATTACATTACTATACATTTGCATACCCACCCTGCCTTCTCCAGCAACTCCTGAGCTGGGGCAGCAACAGATTTGAGTTCTACCAAGACAGCCGCACTCTGACCGACCGAGGATGCTGCTTTGGTCCTGGTGGTGCGCAGGGGATGCACGTACAGAAAAGCCCAGCACTGTTACCACCGCACACATTGTCATTTCCGTCAAAGTGGGAAACGTGTCGTTTTCAGTAGAGCGTGACTCAGAAGCCCACTTCTTGATAGAAAGGAGTCTTTAACTTTGTTTTTGTCTAATCAAAACCATGAAACAGCTACATTTCACCCGATTTGCTCAACATCATGTGAAAGTGTTTGCAACTGTAAGCAAAGGATTAAAAATATCATGAAGATTAGCAAGGGGAAGATGGGAACAGCCTGGCAGGATGGTGGTTGACAGCTGATGTTTATTAGGACTGGAATGAGCGGTAAGTTAACAAAACCTGCCACTTCAAAACAACCAAAACCAAACATGTCCCAAGGATCAGAATTGGGAAGGGGAGGGGGTGACAGGGTAGGCAATCCCTCCCCGCAACTGTTCTGTTGGCTTTTGCTTTGGGATATAGCAAATCCTAGCACACAATGTACCAGATCCTCATTATTGAAAACATCACAGCTTGCTGAGCGTACTAGTACATATGAAGTTTATAGTAACTCCATATTCCTGAGGAGCTCTCAAAAAATTTGACTGCAGGGCCTGTATTACAGACCTATTGTCAATAAACTACCTATATAATATGCCAGGGCACCTAAGACAACCCAATCCCCTTCAGTCTAATACAGAGGAATGCTAGGCTTGGGAATTATAATGATATTATCACTGTTGCTGTGTAGTAACAGGGGAAAATACTGACTTTCAGTGATCTCAGATTGTTAAAAATCTGTGAGTAATTAAAATTAATGTGGAAATTTCTGCTAGACTGCTTAAGAAATAAAGAAGCTCCTTGCTAACACTGCTGACTCTGATGAGAAGTTAAAAATTTGCTGAGAACATCAGACCATGAGAAAAAGAGAAAAAAAAAAATTAAAGAAACAGCTTTTTTTTTTTTCGGGGAAACAGCTTTTTTTTTTTCGGTGGCACATGCACAGCCTGTCATGGGCTGGCACACTCTCATATGCAATATCTCATCTTTTAGGCTACAATTTTCACTTGATCTTTTAAAAGAACTATAGCTAGAATCCCATTTGGGGGAAAAACATTGATCACAACATGCAAAAAATGAATAGAAGCAGAACTTTTACTGAGTGATACTGCAAGGTTATTTAAAAAATCTTTTTACTTGCAAATGTTGTTGGTTATAGCAAAATCTTCCCTTTTGAAGAAACTAAGAATAAAATTAGAGGTAATATGTTAGTCTAATCACTCCACATGAACCAGAACCACAAAAAAAAAAAATAAAAAAAAATCTGGCATTTCTTGCTACGATTTACTCTCGCAAAAATGATTTGATCCAATTTTTAAATTTGGGCTAACTCATTTGGAAACAGTGACCTGTTTCTGCTTCCATCCAATCAAGGAAAAAAATTCCCAGTAGGGCAAGGGTTGAACCATTTTACTTTTAAGTTTATTTTTCCTTGTTGTATTTAATGTTCTAACCAGACGTCCTACAAAATAAACTACAACAAGCTTGTCTGGACATTTAATAAGGGCCAGATTCAGCAAACACCAGCTAGTAAATTTAGCAATTAATGGGCACAATTCATTGGCCCTATTTTGTAAAAAGAAAGACACAAATTCAGAGAAGGATATTACATGCAGAGATGTCTCAGAGAGATATTGCTAAAGCGTACATCAATTTTAATTTATATGGTTTAATTTTTGGATATGATATCTTTATTGTGTAGAGACTTGCACCATTTCCACTTAACAACAACTATTTTTTAATATTTCCAAATACATAATTTCAATAGACTTACTCCAGTATAGCATTTTCAAAGTTTGAGAGAATTATCCAGAGCCTTATTGATTTTTGTCTACAGAGGTCAAAGCAGGACATGGTAAAAACCCAAAGTACCCATTTCCCTTCTGAATGTCATTAGAGTGTTTTTGTACTTTATAATACTTAAACTATTAGATCATTATGAGGATACATGTCTTTGTTATTAGTAATATTAATCTATCGCCATTGGTCAAAAGAGCCAAGCTAAAGAAGGTATAAAGAACCTAGCTAATATTAAGAGATGAGTTTCAGTATTTTTGTTCCAGGCTATGTGGAACAATGGCTTTACAACTGGCCATGAAAGCACCCAGTAAATGTGGTGCTGAGGACCTGATCCCACTCCCAGTAAAGTCAGTGGAAAGACTTCAGCAGCGCTCGGACCAAGCCTGTTATACAAGGTGAATGAGTAATAAGAATAATACATAGAATGAGTCACATTTAATAGGACTATTGTCAAAATACAATGCAAGCAGGAGTTTCGGATCCCTTGAATGTCTGTCAGTGCATGTCTTTCTGCCTGATTCTCTTTATTTCTAACTGCAAACCAGATGACAAAGGAAGAGCAAGAACCTGGCTCAAACCACCACTGATCACCAACAAATGACCAAACACACAGAGTTAAGGGCAATGCTCCTTCCTCAGCCCAAGCTGGGTTTTGCAGATCCTGGGGGGGCGGTGAGGGGAATGCAGGGGCGTTGAACAGGGCCAGGACACAAGGTCAGACCTAGGTGTTGTGGTCCGATGCTCTGATCAATACTTTGCACATATGCTGCCCCCACTGCCCCTGGTGCAGCCTGATCTTCCCAAGTCAATCCTTTAGTCTAGTGTTGGGAACACAAAGGCAACAATAAAGGTTACTCAAATCAGGGAAGATGGCGAGGGGAATGCAGGGGCGTTGAACAGGGCCAGGACACAAGGTCAGACCTAGGTGTTGTGGTCCGATGCTCTGATCAATACTTTGCACATATGCTGCCCCCACTGCCCCTGGTGCAGCCTGATCTTCCCAAGTCAATCCTTTAGTCTAGTGTTGGGAACACAAAGGCAACGATAAAGGTTACTCAAATCAGGGAAGACTGCAGAACCGTGCTGGAGAGATAGTGCTTTCTCATCTCTCCTGCTAGCAAACCTGTCTGCCTGTGCGAGTCTGCATCGTCCCAATCAAAATTAGTGCTCCTATGTGCCACAGTGTCTGGGCGAATGGTAGTAAAGCACAGCTCGGCTAGAAATTAGATCCCAGGCCAAGAAGGACAAATGCATAAAATGGAATTGGTGTAAGAATCAATCTGTCTACCCGCTTGCTTTACTAGGATCAGAGTTATAAGAGAGATGGTAAGAGCTTAAAAGGGACTTTCTGAATTCATTTAGGTAGGAAAAGAGAGATTTTCATCACTTACATTTGAAGGAAAAAAGAGAAATTAAAAAGGAAGGACACAATCAAGTGCATCGCGATGGACATTTAACGAAGACATTCAGGGAATGACCACACATACTGCAACTTATTATATTGTTTTTATTTTTAAAATGTAATTTTGACAATGCAATTGCTTTAACTGTCTCTAGTGATAGCAAGTGCTTATAACCATTGCTTGTATTACAGCAAGAGCCCTTTTAACATCTGAAAACAATAAATAGAGCACTGAAAGGCAACCTATGCTTTCAGCTCTTTTTGATTTAACAACCCCAAACAACACTCCAATGAGTAATACTGGAATAGCCAAAACCTGACATTATCTCATGTTGTTGCCTTTGTCTAAATGAATAGTATATGCTGAATTTTATAAAGAGAATATGAATAGTAACAGACTGTATAAAATATTTATCTATGATAGAAAAGGTAAAAGCCACATGATACACAAATGGGTAATGGTGATTTATATAATGCTCACTGAGTGTAAATGACCCCACTAACTCTCATTATCCTAAGTATAGATATAAATTCCTAGGTGACAACTGAAATGTGGAAATAGCAGGAGCATTATAGATCTCCAGCCTCCAATTACTCTAGGTAAAGTATGAAAGATTTTTTTTATTAAATGACAAGAGCATCAGAGAAAATAGCGAGTAATACGGTAGGTAAAGACTTTATTATCTACTGCTTTGAACTTCTTTTCATATTAACAGGAAGTGAAATCTGGGTCTGAACTCCACATAATAAACTTGATTTTGTTCCCACTGACATCAGCTCGAATTTTGCTTCCAACCTTCATGGGAATGGAATAAGTGAAATAACACATGAAACAAATTACTCTAAAGATGTATTTACCAATTGTTTTTTAACACAGCCTTTCTGAGGTGCTGAGACGTAATAGCAGAATTACTGCTAAGGCTCTTAACAGAGACAGTGACTCTTAAGGATGTATACTCTCCTGCATGAATGTGCATATATAGACAAACAAAAAAACAGGTAAAAATTTTAATCATACAGCATTCACTCTCTCTAAATTCAGAGACAGAGGAAACACCTAGAACGTCAATGAAAATGAATGTGCAATCACGCCATACCCTAAAGCAGACTCAGGCAGGAATCACCTCCTGCGCAGACATCTTCCATATTAACAGTCAGGCTGCATGAATGCAAAATGTACCAGTTTGGCCCATTTTTTTCAGCAGCAGTCCCATAAAAATAGGATTTATCTTACTTGACTTCCACAATGACAAACTTTATCTAAGCTTGTCACCTAGGCATCCTTTATAGCCCATGCAAGGGACAGGCACTTCCAGAGAGTGATTAATCCCACCTATTTCTGACATTTCTTTCATCCCATCATGCTTGGGACATTTGCACTTGAAATGCAGCAAGTCAGAAGGTGTGCCCAGCTCTACGGCAGCGAGAGGACTAAGGAGGCGGACCTGGCAACTACTTTGGTCAGTTATAATTTGCCTGCATTCATAAGCACACAAGTTTGTACAGTCTTTCTGCATTGTTGTCTAGCCTGATTCATTTTGTCTTCTCTTGTAAGTATCAAAATTTCTCCTGGAGTTGACAAATTAAAAGAAAAGGGAAACACATCTCTTTTTTTATAAAAAGATGGTTACAGACATGAGTTTTGTATAAATTATAGAGGAACAACATCACTGGGTTTCAGTCTGGATCGAGCCTGATATGCATCAGCCTCTCCCTTCCTCCCTCTCAAAATAAAGCAAGCACTGGTATTTTCATCTAAGTTCGTATCACAAATATGATCTGAATTTTACGTATGGCAGAACAAATCCAAAAGAATTGCAGCAAGGCTGCAAGCATGTAAAACCAGGGTGAGACCAAATTTTGTCTCCACATATGCAGGCAGGGGTGTAATCAACTTCTACATACCTGAGAAGTTAAAATACAAGACACAGCTGTCTCACAGATCCACTCAGCAACCTCAACCTATATCCCATGTGCCACTCAGTTGATTTGTCAAGATCAGGATAAATACCCATGAGAAGGTTGCTTTCAGTTAAAGTGCCCAACAAGCTCTTCCAGGTAGTTTTGAAACAGACACAAGAGTAATTCTTAAATTGAATTCCTTTCCTGGGCTAATTGCATTTTCCTGGATTAGCCTCCAGCAATCTGTATCTATACCATAGAAAGTTTGCGAAATAAACATCCAAACCCCCCATTTACCGTTCTGGCTCTTATATAAACAAAGCCTGCTTCATGTAATCATGTGGATTGTTTAGGTTGAATTAGTTGAACCAATAATCTGCAGAGGTTTATTTGGCTCTGGCAATTACTTACCAATTTGAAAAGAAGTTTGGGGAAAAGAAAGGGGGGAGGGAATGTAAACAGATATCAGAGCTCTTCTCTCAGTTCCAAAGGAAATTTGGGATTGCAAAGGAGAGCAGAGATCCAGCCCCCGGTAGGGGTTTGGGTTATAGAGCACCGACCACTCTGCTGAGGGACGGCTCAACCCGAGCAGCTTTACCATGACTTCTTATACCTGCACCTCCATCGAGCTACGCAGAGGTAGCGAGGCAGGCGCCAGCTGCCTGTGAGCTGGCTGTGAGTCAGGGCACTATCGTCTGTCAGACGGTGAGGAGCAAGCGATGCTCCAGCCAGGGCTTGCAGTCAGTTCTCAGAATACGATTTCAGGGACCTGCCAACTGGAGCTGGAGGCCAAGTCCTGCTCAGCTGACGCCCCATTACTTGCAGTCTTTCACCTCCCTCATTTGATTCTCCCTCGACTCCTCCCCCAGGAGAGGCCTTAGGTATGAACCGTCCCGCCTGAGCAGATTTGAAGGGAAGGGCTGCGACAGATTTGTCCCCCATCGGCTCTTTTAGCAGCTCCCTCCCCAAAAGCACGCTGCCCTTGGTACAGTCCCCATCATGACGGCACAACAGCAGATACAGGAGATGCCCGCTGCTTCAAGACCTCCCTAAGTATCCCCAAAAACACCACGGGTGTCCCAAGGACAGGAACACCCCTCTCTACCGCCACCCCACCCCACCACTGCCCTCAAACCAGTGCTCAGTACTAACCTCACAGAGGTCCCAGAGCTCCAGCGAGGGGAAGGGGCAGACACAGGGCTGCCAAACCTCCCACCATCTGTGCATCCCCCGAAGGGAGAGTTAGCGATCAGGGAAAGGCAAGGGATGACCACGGTCTCTGGTTTTAATAAGGCAGAACTCTTGCTTAAGAGGAAATCGTTTTTATGGACCATCTAGGCCTGGTCTTGAAACCTTGGCAACGCAGCGTTATAGACCAACTTTCCTAACTTAAACCTTTTGCCAACAACAGAGATGTTTCCATGAAACAAAAGGAAAAAAACACACCTCATACATAGTTTAAAGTCACTTGTAAAGGGAATGTTTTTGGCTTCTCTCCCAGTTACTCAATATGTGAGCTCTACAACTTGATCAGAAAGAAAAAATAGGGGGAAAAAGGGCAATGTATTGTAGTTACATTCCTGCTTTTGCCTTTTGAGGCTGTAAGAAAGAACAATTCATAATTGTTCCAAATAACTGTTGTCAAAATACTTTCCTTTTTTTGGCAATGTAGACATTAATTAATTACATCTGTGTGATTCAGGGGGGATCTCTCACTTGCCTGTAATACCTCTGTTACTTGAACTAACCGTTGTTAGAAAGACATCAGCCCCTGTAATTTGATTTCTGTGCTGGTAGTGTATATTTATTCAGTAGCTTTGCAAATAGACTTAAGCTCCCTTGTGTTGGAAATATTATTTACAGAAAGCCTTATAAGGGAACAGTTTGAACTGATGTATGCAGAACTGTGTGAAGTTAAGAGACCCAGAGACTTCTGGTTGAAAACCAAATTAAACTGCTGGCGACATCTGCGTAAGGTTCCCCGTTTCCCACCTTGTCTAAGCTCTCCCCTGAAAAAAACTGACCTAGGCTAAATCCAAAAGTCACGAAGAAGTCCCAAGTCCAAATCTCAGTCTCTTCACTGAAAGAGCAACTAATGCAGTGTCCTCTTAGGGCAGAGGCCCACGGAGAGGCAGGCAGAGGGATGCAGCCCATGCTCAGAAGGTGCCAATGCCCTCCTCGCGACTCTGGGAAAGATACCAGTAAAAAGGAAACTGGACTGAAATGGTTTTTAAATGGCAGTGAACACCAGTTAGGGAGTAAGATCTGCTGCTCACAGAGGTCAGACTTAATCTAAAATTAGGGTCAGTAGTCTAAAATACATATCTAGATTATTTCTGCACAGGGCAAACCATCCCATTTCTCAGGGATGAATTACCCCCTGGAAGTGATTACAGCTTACAGCAGGAGTTTAGTCCAGGCTGAACGAGACAGCTAATGCTAGGCGACAAGAGGTACACCTTTAATAGCTCAGCTGGCTTTGACCCTTAGACCCGGCAGTGACAAGTTCCTTGTCCCAGTACCCCAAATTACAGTCTGGAGGCCCGTGACATTTTAAGCAGACGTACGTGCCGTAAAATCTAACCTGATGTTAGCCTGCATGACATGACCTGATTTGCTGCTGTGCCTTAGCGTACCTGCAGGCTGACATGCTTTAATGCTTCACGCTGCCAAAATGATACAGTAGCTTTTATTAACAAAGTTAATGCCAATTCATGACAAAGAACGTTGGAACTATTACCCATACTTAGTTGAATCCCTTGGGAAAATATCTGAACTGTTTTAGTAATTAACAGCTCACCATAATGCAAAATGATAACAAAGACAAGGAAAGCTTGCGTAGGAAATCACCCTTGAAATAAACTTCTCCTGAGGAGGTATGTTTGTTGTTCAAAACACATTTTCCACAAATAAAATCAAAACAAACCAGAAGTTCTGCGTGGGAGGGGAGGAAAAGGGAGGGGGAACATATCTGGCGTTTATGCACTGAAGTCCATCAAATAATGGATGAGGAATCAGAGCTGACATCATGGCATAACCAACAGTCTGGGACCTATTTGCATGTGGTTAGGAACTACATTCTCCTCTGCTGCTGATGTCATTTGACAAACTTGCATTAGTGATGTGGATTGGCAGGATTTCCTTTTTTTCCACATAATAAACACCCATGGCATACCGCAGGCCTACGGGAACCTGGGTATGTCAGGAACACTGCGAGGATGAGAGGCATTTGAGAGCAGAACAATTCACACTCTGGGGCTGCACATGCACAGGCAGGGAGCGATGGCACCCGCTGCCATCCCCTGTATGCACCGGCAAGCACTCCTTCAGCCCACATTCAGCAACACCAAACAGCAGCGTATTTAGAGTCAAAGTATTTAGTAAGCAAATACTATAGTTAGTATGCAAAAGAAATAAACAGGGTGATTCCTCTTTCACCCCTCCAGGCAAAATAGCTCAAGCCGCATGAATGCGTACAGCGTGTAAACCAATTAGGCATGTAGTGCAAAAGCTGCTGTGGTATCCGAATACCCCGCTGCATGACACAGGAGCAACCAACGCCAATTTACAGTCACATTTGCTTTCCTATGCAATTAAATGAAACAGCCTTTTAAGTAAAAAAATCAGCTGAAAGTAGAATTGAAATTTACTGCGTTTCTTGTTTATTTATAGCTTTATTTTATGCATATGTACACAGTGTCTATATACATTTTTTCTAACATATAGTAGAATTATACACTGAAGGCTTTAAAACATCCTGACTGTTTCGATTTCAGTGTACTGTGACAAGGAAAAGCTATGTAATTAATCATGCTAATTCAAATGAGAATTACTTTTTGGTTGAACTAGTGTTTTTACAATTGCCTCCAGACTTTGTGCTTTTCATTAATACTATTAGTGCTATGGAATTACTCCTCATTTTATATACACTTTTCTGTAAGTCAACTAACAAAACTAATTAGTAGCTGTGAAAGAGCATACTGATAGAATAAAAATATATAAAATAGTTCTGAGAATTCTCAGGCTGAACCCTATATATCATGGGCTTTTGCTTAGTACTCCAGGCCCTCTTCCCTAATATAAATAAACTTATGTAAAATTGAAGGTTTTTAAACTTGCCTTTAAGAGACCATACACTTCCTGAACGAACCATTTTTAAATTACACATAAACACATGTAATCAATCTTTACTACGCAGCTAGGAATTTAGTATATGGCTGGGGGTTATATTTTTATTTTTTTAAAGCAGGCACTTGGCACTTGTAGATGAAAACGTACAATTAGCAACAATAACCTGGACTAGGGCAAAAGCAAATTTCACAGTATCCTGCAACGACAGCACCAATGTAAGGGTTAAATAATCCAACAGCAGCAGCCGAACCCAGAGAGACCCAGGCAGAATTTGGATTAACAGCTTCACAAAAGCAGAGCAAAGGTGGGGAACGTTTTTTGAGTTTGTTTTTACTGTTTTTGAGGTTATGGAGCAGAACCACACCTGGAGTGAGTGGATGAAAGCGCACTGGTCAGCTGAACAGTGACAATTTATATTTGCCTTGGGAATATAAAACCACGTATGATTTGCAAGAGCGGCTGAAGATGTTGAGTGTATCACGCACGATGTTTCGGAGCGCTCCCCATTTCTGTCACACTTGTACGCGGCTCTTCCCAGACCACAGGCTGCTCAAGCACGTCCCTAGCAGGGCTCTGAGCCACAGCAGGCAAAGCTGCAGGGCACACGAGCGGAACAAGGGGAGAGTTCTCCAAGCATCCCCAAGATGAGCTGGGGACGAGGAGTTCACTGGGATTCATTTAGCCTGGAGGTGGGCTAGGCAACAGAGACCTGTGCATCGGGTCTGGGGGGGAACTGACCCTGCTCTGCTCTGTGAGCACAGAGACTTCCCAGTTCCCATGTGCCTCAAAATCTTTCGGCCTCATCTCCTGCTCCACTGTCTGGGGGAACCAGGGTCTCAGGAAATTTCATCTGGGCACCGCTGCATCCCTCACGCTCTGAAATCTCATCTGCAGCAGCTACCTGACCATGCAGTGTGTTGGAGCAGGAGAGGGACAGGAAGGTTATGCAGCAACCAGGCACCATGAAAAGACATCGTATTCCTCAGCAACAGCCTAGAACCCTCTCCCACCACAGGATCAGTGTGTTTGGAGCACGCCATCACACAACTCTGCACCCACATGCCTGCTGTTGTCACAAACTAGCATAACACAGCCTCATGCACCCAACTTCCAGGGACTTGAGAGGTCTGCATAAATACAAAAGCAAATAAAAAGGGGGAAGCCAAAGGATGCAAGTACACATATTTAAAATAAGATTCTTCGAGGCTTCCGGAGATGCATGTAAAAATTCTACAGAGCTTTGTTTTTTGGAAGCTGCTATCATGCAGGTAGAAATAGTAGATGGTGCAGGAACATCACGGACCAAGACATAATCCTGCTCCAAATTACATTCACTGATCCTGTACTAGCACAAGGGCGATTACACTAAGGACAGGCAGGTAGCTTGGCTGGGACTGTTTGGTAGACAAAAATCATTTAAATTGCCCTGGACAGAGGCTGTTCCCAGTAACACCAGTTTATCCATCTCCACCAGCCCCCCCAAACTGGGGCCCCTCCCTGAACTGCCTCTTTGTAAATTTAGTTCTATATTCCTAATCCATTAGTTTCCTCAAAGTTTAATTACTTCAAGGTTTAAAAAAAGAAATGGGAGCAAAGAGGAAAAAAAAGAACCTTCTTAAAAGTGAAATCAAAGTTGCGGGAACAGCACACAAAGCTGAATGTCCCTGTTTATTTACAGAGCGGGTACAACATAGACAACAGCAGTCTGAGCCCTCCCTGGCCACCTTGCCAGCTTGCTTTAACGCCGGCTTAGGTGGACCACCCAGGCGAGGGTATCACAGGCTCGGTGCCCATGCAGTCTTTGGCCCCGCTTCTGAAGCTGCCAGCAAAGATGCCAATTAGGGCCAGCAGCAATTTGGACACCTGTCTGCTCCGAACCCGCATGAGACCACCAACTAACGCTTTACACGCGGGCTCCAAAGCAGCTATCACTTTCCAGCTCAACTTCTGTGGGCTGGATTTGAATTACTGACCTGGAAGCAAAAGGCTCATTTATGCTCAGGCTGCAAGAGCCTGAATTCCTCCCCCTCCACTTTCCGACTCCCAGCCTTTCTGAAATCAGACAAAAACAGGACACAGACATTTGGGAAAGAAGCAACGGCCACCAGAAAATATAATTAAAGCATAACAAGACCGGGCTTTAAAATGCACATTAAGACAAAGGGAGGTTTTGGTGGGAGTGAGGATGATGGGGGAGGCGAGGGGACACAGACAGGTGGCCAAGGGCAGGAGGAGGAAGGAGAGGGAGGGGAAGCAGAGCGCCTGCTCCTTCCGTCAGCCCTGCAAGTTTCCTCTTGCTTCTGCCCCATAACCTTTCCTTTCCTAGAATAAAGTCAGATGCAAATTACAAAGGCCAGAATTGGAAAGAAGCACAAGCATTTACTCTTTTGTGTCGCTTTTACTGTGTTCTCCTGATAAAAACATCTGGTGCTGCATGTCCAGCTTCCAAAGACTGAATGTCACTATTTGAAGCACTACGAGGATACTTGTTTTTTTCCCCACATCTCTCCAGACACTCTTTTCCTTTTGCAGGGTCTGTATACAATTACGGTTTTTTTCCTTTTCTAGTTTCCGCTTCATTTATTCCCCTACATCTATGTTATTTTTCATGCCACCATCACTCTCTCATTCACTCACTCTCTATCACCTGGGCTCCTATCTCTCCCTCCCTCTCTCCTTGGGCTGCCACAATCCCAAACTCCCAGCTGGGGCAGAGAGGGCGAGGAGAAGCATAGATGTTAGCCTGGCCAGACCAGGGCAGGCCAGCAGCAGCTTTTTAGCAGTGGTGAAGCCGAGCAGCTCGCAGCCTGCGGTTTGCAGCTGCCTCACAGTCAGATTTTCTGACTCCACGTGGATCTGAAACTACATGTGAGAGAGGACTGGCTCCAACGCTTATGAGTAAAGTTCTATGTTGTGGGGGCAGAAATTATTTTGGTGTTTGGGGAATGCATGAAGCAGACATAAAAGAGCCTCCAAGCTCCTGTTTCTATAGGGAGGACCCTCACTCATGGTTGGCTGTCCTGCCTGGCAACCCAGGCTGAGCGAGGTTTTGGCTCAGGTAACCAAAAAATGGCTAGTTTTCCCAGGGAAAAGGCTTTCACAATTTCTGTCTGCCTCACCAGCTCCTACTTGGTTTTCCTGTGCTGGGCAAAGATGAGGGTACCGAATAAGCCACAAGTCTTTCTAAACCTTTTACGATTTTACTTTGATAACACTTGTGGCTCAACCCACTGCCTGTGAGGTGAGGAAAAAAACAAACCCAAAGCAAAATAATAAAAGAGTCAAAATGGGTGAAAAAACCCTGGTGTTGGCTTGATCAGATGCCTTCAGCAGCAGGAATGTAGTCCTGAGTGCCCTGCTCCCAGACACAGCAGACAGCGTATCGATCTGACCTCAAGGTTATCAGTGGCTGCCTGAGCGGAAGAGTTTCAAACAGGTTACTCCGATAAGTCTGGGTCAAGAAGAGTGGTGGGTTCACTGCCACATGAAGTGGCAAAGGCGATTATGAGCAAGAAGGTATTTCTATTTCGGACAAATTTGTTGGGAACTCATGGAGCCGCACTGGGAAGCCAAAGCAGCAAGAGATGGCATGGGATGAAAACAGAGCCCCTTTGGCTCCTGCGCTGGGTGGTGAGGCTGGGATGGACAGTCTTGTTTGAAATAGCAGCTGCTCCAAGTCTACCCAGGTTTGTGAGCTTGGAGAGGCTTGTGGAAAAAGGGCAAGAAGGGCTTGCTCACTAGGCAGGTTTTTCCAAGTTCTCAGAGCTCTAATTATGATGGTGGGTGAGGAGAGGCAATTTGCCAGTGTACCCTTGGCAACCTGTTTATATGGCTTTTAAAGTTAATACAAGGAATAGGTAAAATATGAAGTGACATACGAATTTAGCAAATCTCGCACTCCTTGAAATGCCGCTTTGCTATGTCACCCTTCCACTGCCCAGCTCTCAAACGCGCGCACCAGGATATGCCATACTGTATATTTGTAAGAGTTCCCACTAGGTACAAAGGTGAGGCCAATAGGAAGCCATCAGTCTTTATAAAGTTGAGTCATTTCTTTTTAAAAGAATGAGGGGGAAAAAGCCCTTTGATGGGCCAAACGCTGCTCCCCCTGACGCTGGCATAAATCCTGAACATCAGTGAGTATTACAAAGGGATTGCTCAGGATTTACGCCACATAAGTCAGAGCAGAATGAGGCCTGATAACTGTTTATTTTTTTTAAATGCAGGCTTTAAAATAAACCATATGGATTTTCACTTATATTAGATGTGTAAAGAGGTCTCTGAAGAGCAGTTTGTAAAAGCAGAGGAAACCGTATACTGTGCATCAGACCATACAGTAGAGCCAGGAATGCATCTAGAGCCCTGCGAGAGGCATTCAGCTCTGCAGGCAGTGCCCGCGGCGACTCTGGCTCAGGCAAAAGCGCTGTATTCCTTTAAGCACAAGCTGGTGCACCATGTAGCAGAGAGGCTGTAGATTCAGCTGTGTTCTTACCTCACTTTCCCTTCTGCAGTGACCTCATCCTGTTACAATGCTACTATTCATGCAGATGGGGTGGAAGACTGCATACAAAAGTTTCATTTAGGCACATAAACATGAATATTTAGCCTGTTTGATTAGAAATGAAAGCCAAATACTTCTACTTTTTGCAATCTGCAAGAGACTTTTTTATTTTTTAGTAATCCTGATTTTACAGGCCAGCATTGAAAAACAATATAATGAACCACATGTAATAATTTCGCTGATAACCGTGTTAATATGCTTGTCCCCAGTGATCCCACAGCAGCTTCTTTTGCTTGAAAATATTAGCGAGAGAGGGAAAGAGAGCACATGCAAACATGCACCAAGAGAAGATAGAAGATTGGTTTTAAAAAAACAACCCTGAGTCTGATTCTCAGCAAGTATAAACTGGTGTTGCTGAAGTCAACATAGCTCTATAGATACTAGATTTATTTCTTGCTGAAACTCCAACCCCAAACTCCTAGTAATATATATGCTATTTCACTAAATGGTTACTGTGTCTCTCCCTCTGTGACTTGCTCAATCTTTAACTGTGCATAACTATAGTGATGAACACTACAGAATATTCCACTGTTGAACTTTCTGAAGCTCGAGGTGTGAGTGCTTACTCACACCACTTGAACCAGTCAACCTGGCTGGGGAGCCTCGGCTGCCCCCAGTCCCGTGGTGCCACCGGAGGGCCATTCAGAGAACCTAGCTTTAGGCTGTAATTAGCTCTTAACCTAAGTGCTCCATTAACTCTATTAGGAGCTTTGGCTCCCGATTTAGACAAGTGTCTCAAATCGGGCTATGTAAATAAACCCCAGAGAGCTTCCATAGCTAGACCTGACACTCCACCAATTTCAAATGAAGAAGATGAGCAATTAAATCATTTTGCACCCTATTTCCTCTGCTCAGCAATTCTCAGCCTTAGCTACCTCCCTGCCATGTCAACATCTCAGTGTTGATTCTGAGAGTGTTGATTGAACTCCATGGGGTATAGTCATTTGTGTTGACTATATCTCATGTACTTGGGTGGTTACTACTACAGGGCTTAGGTGGTCTTACTGAATTCTGCTGCCCAGAATTGCTGTATCTCTTTATAATAAAAGAATGTCTATCACATGTTGCTCTGTACAAGCAATCACACAACACAGCTGGTGGGAGCAAACTGCAGCAAAATAGGACTATTTACAGAAACTGTGACACTTTTCACTGCTCCAGAGTAAGAGCACTCCAGTTTTGCATGGGTGCCCAGTAACACTTAGAGTCTAAGTTCAAATAAATAGATCACAATTTACACACATAGTGCATTCACCATGAAAGCTATTCATGTGTGGCCAAATCATAAACATATTACAAGTAAAAGGAACCATTTAATTTGACTTGGGTAGTCCTAGGGGTTGTTCCCATCACTGATAAATAATTTTCTTTGGTCCTCTTCAAGTGAGCCCTGATGCCTTTCTGTGTTCACCTTGCCTTGTTGCACTGTACATGTCTTTGCAAATTCCTGTCCTCCTTCAAAGGCCACATTTCTGCCCGTAGATGAGATTGCTCTCAAGTTTCTTCCTTCCCCTTTGAAAGTTTCCCTGTTTTACATCCTTCTTTGATGGCCTTTTACCTTCATCCTCCCCAGCTTGTTAATAAAGACAGCGGAGTGAGTTGAATTCCTGTCCGGTGAGCAGGTCGGGGAGGGACAGAACTGTCCACCACAACTTAGGAACTGAGCTCTGTCAACACTTTAGGCGTTGCTGGCCAACACTGTCTAGGGAATCAGCAAAATATTTTGCCACTCCTCCCTGCTCTCCATCCATGGTAATCTTTTACTCCCTTCCTAACCACAGTCTTGCATCCCTAGACAGCCCCATCAACATCTGGAATCTACGCCATCCTTTGCAGCCAAATCCCAATCTGCTGAACCGCCTCAGGCTCATGAGAACATTGCCCATATCAAGATAATAATAATGATACAACCAAGATAATGGTTAGCTCCCAAATGGGACCTTGATGTCCACGGAGACTAGCACCCAAAGCAGACTGAGGCTGACAACAGCTAAGCACCAATATAAAATATCCTGGGAAAATTACCTCCTGTGATTCACCTGCGAAATTACAGCTCTTATATCTTGCGCTTCCTGCGTCTGCAGTTTTCCCACTTACTGTCAAGGAGTGATGGGGTTATGATGAGAGAGGGGAACAGCAGACTTGGACTCTGCCACAGATCTGAGAGGAGATTTTTGCTATAAATTTGCTAGCCAGTTAATTAAACACATCTTTACAGGGATCCGAGTAGCTATTAATCTCAAACCAATGATGTTTAGAATTTTACAAGCAATTTGGTTTGATAATTTACACAGACTCCTTCAGCTGTCTTGCTGAAGCAAATCCACCAGTAGCATTTATGAATTCATGTTTCTGGATGGATTCTGGATCACTCTTATCCTGGAACAGTGACAAGTGTCACAATTTCATTTTGCTGCAATTTGCTCTCACCAGCTGTGTTGTGTGACCGCTCGTACATAGCAACACGTGATAATAACTCTTCTATTACGAAGACATAGTCACAAAACCCCCTCTTCCTTTCATGTTTGTCAGTGTATGCTGAGGCGCTGGGGACACCTAACCATGTGGTGTGCATTGCAAACCAGCTCTCCTTCCTCACTGGTTAGTGGGAAACATTGACTAGGTTCCTACACACATTTTGGCATCTGGTAAAGGTTTAAGAATTCCTCATCTTCCACCCAGAGAATCATCTTTCAAATTGAGATGAACTCTCAAAAGATGACAACTCTGACCCAAAAAGCATTTCAAATGCTGCACTTGCAGAAAACTGATTGTTGCAAGATTCCACTGTGATGATTAAGCGAATGTTTGGGAAGATGCTGAAAACTGCAGAAAAGAAAAATTTGGCGTTGTTATTCCATGTAAATTCATCCCTGACAGATTAGATTTTACCCAGTGGCACTTTCAATTACATGCCTCAAATAAGGTTTTAATTTAGGTTTAATAAGACAGTTATTGCATGCTAATTAAATACTAATGGATTATTAAAAACATATTTTCTGCAGGTTTAACAATCCCATAGTAAGCACATCTATCTAAACCTGAATACACATGGTTTTAATCAGTCATTGGAATTAAGTTAAAACATAATTGCTGAAAGTTGAAGTATGTGATCGGACTCAAGAAGACAATTACAGTATGTCTATTACACAAACATGGATTTGATGGAAGAATTAATAGGCAATAATTATATTTATCTGCTAAATAAAGATATTAATTTAAGAGTATTTATATGTCATACCTATTAACTGTATTTAAATAAAAAAAGGATATAGAAGAACAAATACATCACAAAAAGCAAACATACACAGGACTGGTCAGTAAATTGCATTTCTTTTAAAAATTATTCTTGACTAAAAGACATTTCATTATTCTTAGACACAGATTTTTGCTTAGAAGTAGTATAGTGCATTTTTTATATAGTGTCTGTTAACAAAAATATATCTTTATCACTTGCCAAGAATGATGTCACATTTTTAGTCTTTGGCCAGCTCCTCAGCCAATTGGAGTCTACTTCTGAAGCATGTAAAACTATTTATCTTTCAAAAAATCTGGCAATCTCATTGAACACTTCTACACATATTGATATATTAGGTACTCCTAGCAACCCAGTAAACAGAAAATAATCTGGAGGATTATCTTAACTAATGAGATAATTTTGTAATTACAGGTATTTTAATTAGTATTCATAAAGACATCCTTAAAAAAAATTGATTGTTTAATGGTGAACCATCCTCTGTTGCTCCAGATCACAGAAGTCACAGTAACAGGCTGCCCCACTGAAGTCCTTACCATGCCTGAGTCCATGCCGAGAGGATACGGCCACCAGAGGAAGCCCTCATCACAATACCTTTAATTAATACTCGGAACTGTAGAATGATAGTTACTGAAGCAAACTATATGCACTGAAACTATTGCCAGCTTTTTAGGATATTCTTACATTTCTCTGCACTATTGACACAATATATAAATATTGTGCAAATATAAAGCAACCAAGCTCATCTTTCTGCAACACAGGGATTACCAGCGTTTGTTAATCTATTCATAATTTCTGCTCTTGGCAGATCCTCTCAAAATCTTTCGCAGAACGATCAGCTTGGGAAGGGAATAATACCCCTTTGGTTGCACCAGCGCAGAAGTGGAAACAAGGACTTTCACAGCAGGAACCCCCTGTTAAAATACCTTGGCACAAGAGATGCCCAACATAGCAGTCAAAAATTAATCACATCAAAAAGGAAAATTAATTTGGTGGTCTCACTGCATACGCCAGTTGTGAGCACTTTAAAGCTGCTCTCTGGTTCTGTGCAACAGCAGCAGGACAACCACTGGAAAAAAAAAGGTGTTGCAAGCCAGACTAGAGGTACCTTGGCAGGCTGTGTGGGTGAGCTTGCATTGCTCCTGCCAGCACTACAATTATTAGATGCTATCATCCCCTTGCATTCACTAGTACATGCAAACTTTTAAAACAAACAAGCAAATCAACCACACAATGAAGTAATGGGCTGTTTTGCATCTCTCCTGGCATGGATACAACCTCATTCATCTGATAGCCACGCTACTGAAACCAAAGCACAGAAAACTCAAAGTCAAACAAATGAAAATGCGTAGACTTATTCTTGTACTCACTCTCCCAGACAGCGCAGGAAAGGAGAGACAGTACAGAACATTTGCAGCGGTATCTATGGGATGACAAGCACTTAAAACCATTCCACAGCACAAGCTCAGAGCTAGCACTTGTGCCAAGTTTCAATGACATGCTTCAGTAACACGAATTGCTTACTGTTGGGCTTCATTTAACCATCATGTTTCTAGCAGTTCTCTGAACTATGGATTCTTCTCCCCGAGAATACAAAAGCCCAAGGTATGAGTTCATTGCTAAAGAACGAAAGCATCTCGGCAGCCCAGGCTGCCTGGTGATTTGCTGAGCTCCTCTGCGCCAGTTGTGAGTTTTCTTCTAATTTAACTGTTAAGGTTTAAGCTAAAAAGATTCCACTCGGTGAAGCACTCTATCTGTGCAAGCATGATCCTAACCCAAGCCAGGAACAAGTCTCCAATAAGATTTTTTTTTGTTGTTTAACTGAGGAAAGGTGGTGCTCCTAAAACACTACAGTGTTTGCAGTAAAGACTGAGGTTATTTGGGTTTTGTAGAAATGCTGTGGTTTGGTCTCACCTTTAGAAGAGATGTAACTAAAGTACCTTTTTTTGCTTTTTATGAATCACTAGACAGGCAACAGGCTTTTTCCCACAGAAAGCCACATTTGCCTCAGTGCTCCGAAGCAATCTGTAAAATTTGCCTCTATCGCTGACTAATTATTACTGTTAAGCAAATGTTTTTCTAATGCTTATATCTGATGCCATCAGACAAACTGTAATTTGTGACCAGCCTTTGTGTTTGGTAATAGCCTAACGTGGCGGAGTCAGAATCCATTCATTAGCTCTGGCAGGCAGCTCCAGCCTCCTGTGCAAGGAGCAAAGATTAATGCGGACATTGTACTCGGGGTGGCCCTCATACTGCGAGCCCCCCATGCTTTCAGCTTCATTTACGAATCCAGAAATCTTTTATTTCTTTGCTCAGGAGGAAAACTGTTAGTGAATTAAAGCAGTGATATTTGTAAAGAAACTTAACCATATAAGACATCCCTGATTTTTACATTATTTACGCATAAACTAGGATATTCATCCTACTTAATTTAAATTGTATGCCACTAGCTGTTCCCTATCCCCAAAAATGCATGGGGACAAATTTTTGATTGGAATGTGACTGGCAGGGGTGGGAAAGGAAATGTTCCAACTTAGTAATGAGAATAATGCCTAAATGTGAAATAGTAGCATATTCCCAGAAAACAGTTCAGAACTGATGAAATTCAGGCGTATCCTTTGCTCTATCTTCTTTGAAACAGGCAACCCTGTAGTAAGACGTACTGTACTTTCCTACATTTCCAGTTTGCGCTTTCTGTTGTTAGCTAACAGTTTATTTCTGGCTTTTGAGGTGGTTTAATTTATGTCATACTTTTCATCCTAAATATTTGTTCCTGACTGCAAATTTCTCTTTTAACTCTGAAGCTCATGCTGATAGGGAAAAGTAATTTAATGGAGCAATTTAAGACTTGATTCCCCAAACTACTTGAGCATCTGCTTAATTAGATGCTGAAATCACACTATGAAAAAGCACAAAGACTCATAGTCTAACTGTGAACTGGGATGTTTATTGTCTGGGTTCTCTATGTTTTAATTTCACTCTATATCTGCCATCTATTAGCCAGGCACAATATGTAAACATAAGTAAACATTACCTAAATTGAACTGTAAATACAACACAGAATTATTCTGAATTAAGTTTAGTAGATTGCAAGAAAATTAAGATATCCTGAGAATACGATGCTTAAACTATCCATGCCTTTCGGATGAATTCATTTAGCTTAAAAGCAAAACAGAGATAGCATATCTCTTGCAGAGCTCATCAATGACACCAGACAGACTTCTCAACCAACAATGTCTTCAATAGCATCTTCTTTTACTGAAACAAAAGGACTGAAGAAAAAGAAGGCATTCAACTCCACTCCTCCTTCTATATAGAAAATATATATTCTCAAAATGCACATCATTTGGAAGGAAATTGTCAGGAAATTAAGAGTTTGTCCATAATTTCTTAAATTATGTGTTTGTTCATAATTCCTTTATGTGCGGAATTGACAGGAGTTACACTAGTGTAATAAATTTACTTTTTCTCTTCTTTCTTCAAAGCAAAAGAAGTTAAATTCCAGTCACAGTTATGGCCTCAGGGAATCTAGGGTTTCACTAACACAATAGCAGTGAGTTTATACAGTCCAAGACACCCCAGGAAAGCCATGAATAAATGTCAAAATATCCTATTTCTCTACTGTGTATGTTTCTCTCTCTCATAGTAGCTGTATTTCAAGTAAACTTCATTTACAGGTTCCCATTCCTTTGAACTCAGTTTGCATCACTCGAAGTGTATCTGTAAAGTCTAGAGTCCTCTCTGGTTGTCCTACTGCATGCACACCCCCAACAGCCCCCTGCCCCTGCACATTAAGACTCCCCCCATCCTAAACAGCCTCCTCTGAGGGTGGGGAATCTTTCCATTGCTCAGGGCAGAGTTTGGGAGGCCAAAAAACCCCCCACACCTTAGTACTATCCAAGAATAATGCCTAAAGAATAGCTGCATCCCCCATGGCCACATGAGATGACATCACGGGTCCTTCCAGAGCCGGAGCTGCCGGTTCCCCTGGGCCCCGCCGATTCAGAGGTCTTCCTGAATTGAACATACAAGTGATTTCTGCCCTCCAAACATCACAAAAACCATTAATCATGACCTCATGGTACACAAAAGGAGGAGAAAGAAAGAGAAAGTGTCAACTTCTCTTTTAAGTGCCTTTCGCTCTTTCCAAGTATTTCTAATAGAGGCCAGACATTCTTCAGTGCCTACTTCTCCACTTTGGTGATTTTAGCAATCCCCAAAGAGATACAAGTGATTTCTGCCCTCCAAACATCACAAAAACCATTAATCATGACCTCATGGTACACACAAGGAGGAGAAAGAAAGAGAAAGTGTCAAACTTCTCTTTTAAGTGCCTTTCGCTCTTTCCAAGTATTTCTAATAGAGGCAAGACATTCTTCAGTGCCTACTTCTCCACTTTGGTGATTTTAGCAATCCCCAAAGAGACTATATAAATATACATGTATGTATATACATACATGTTATTATAGAATGAAAGGTAAGAGAACTGATCTAAATGCATCAAAAGTCGAGAAAGCTGAGGTTTTAAGCCGATGAGGTGTCAAAGCCTGCTCAGCATTTACATGCTGTCAGAGCAGAGCAGAGAGTATGGACCTGCTCGGGAGCTGAGACAGGGAGAAAAATGAATCTGGGAGGACCACAAGCCCAGTGAAGTTCATAGAAAGGCTCTGTGCATGCCACAGTGCATCAATAGTATACTTTTTGTTAGATGTAATAAAGTCTTGGCAAAGACAGGTGATGACTCAGGAAGCACAAACAAAAATAGAGAGTCTCCAAAAAAGTAAGCAAAAGAACTCCAGCCCGTTTCAAGTTTAAAAGAAATATTACCAAAATCAAAAGCAACATCTGGCAACTAGTCTCCCTACCACCCCAATTTAATTCTGACTGTGCTCCATTAGTGTTCAGAGATGGCTTTAGCAAAGTCCAAGGCCATCAAAGACAGACAGTTCAGAGCTCCTACCCTCAGACAGCTCACAGATCATTTCTCCCCTAAGGAAGCTTCTGAATATAGAGCAGAAACACCCTCTATGAAATTTCCAGAATGGAAACCAAAATATTTCTCTGAGGATATTTTTCCTCTACTCTTGGGCTGGTAATCTGATGTGCACCTTCTTGCTTGAACTTTCTTCTCCGGGCACTGGCATGGGCACAGCCTCTTGGGTTGCTGACCCTGCAGAGGGTCTCAGAGCAGCTGGGGTGGCTGGCTTACCTCTGAAGGCAATTCAGGCAAATCTGATTTATTTTGCATTTTAAACAGGCCACGAACATGGACATGAGAAGCTACCACATCTCAGCTGAGGGAACAGATTAGGCTGTTCAGCCTCCATCCTAAGAGCGTGTCTGACTGTGTGCCTTAAGGAGAGCGCTCCACCGTGCTGCATGGATGAGCACTGAAAACCCGAGACTCTGTGGGTGCTGTTAGGAGCTGACACAGGAGGCGTTAGCCTTTCCTGTGCTGTTGGGTCTCATGTTGCAAAAGGGTGTGGAGGTGGCAGGCAATGTGGAAAGTAGTGGTCAGTGTTGGGCGTTTTTCATCTCCTAAGCGTTGCTAATGCATGGTATTGCAAGCAAGGTCAAATACGTGAAGTCAAAGCACATTGTTTCTATATGTTCTGGAGGGGGCTTTTACAGTTACCCTAACTGAAAATGTGGCTTTTCATAGTCATTTGAAGAAAACAATACAAATACTACTAATAACTTAGAGTCATCAAAAAGTACTAGGCTATTAATATATCACAGTGACATGTCTCAGTAAGGCTTTGGAGACAGAAAGAGAAATACCAGTGGAAGACAGTCAGGTTTTATGGTGGTGGTGTCCCTAGGCCAAATCCATCCTTCGTGAAACTGTGCTGACACCATTAAAGACACCCCAAGGATGAATTAGACTCATTACATCTCACATTACATAATGAGATCTGTATAGGGGAATTTCTTACACTCTTACTGCTACAGATTCTACTGTTAAATAGGATTTCTACATTCCTAACTTAAAATGAAGTTTCCAAAGTATTTTAAGGCATACATCACCTAGACTACGTAAAACTAATTTATGAAACAGGTTTCCAAAACATACATGCTTCGGTCTGTGGCCCGGGCTGTTTCACAGCATCGCTATGTGCTGTTAAATTGCGGCCGTAGTCCCACTCAGGACGAGACTGCACTTCCCAGCTGGAAGAAGTGAGCCCTAAGAGATGAGAACATAAAAAGCTGCTGGTACCTTGTGATCTCCAGAGAACAAAAAGCAAGTACTGTCCCCATGGCCAACGATAAAATGAGCCATTCACACACCAAAATACTCTTCCCGGCAAAGCCGTCTGAAGCCGTCTTCTTTTAGGTACCGGAGAAATAAAATGCAAGGCACAGGACTTGTCCTTCCCACTATGGGTTAAACCTGGGTAAAATGAGGTACGCCCAATGAACCTGAAGGAGGAGTTGAAGTAAGACTGCCTGTACGGTTGCAAGCTCTGTGCTGCTTTCGAGCCTCCAGAATAGAGCTCAGCTTGACATTGAAAAGCTTTGTAGAGGTTGGTCACTCTCTCAAACTTGACACAGTCATAAATCCAAGGCACTGTGCAGCCAGGCACAGAGTTGTTTTTTTTCCCAGGATGAGAACACATCTGAAACAACACGCTCAGACAGTATGGTATTATTTACTTACAGCTGAGCTTAGGAGATCGGGTAGCAGCCTCAGAAATTATCCCAATTATTTGAAATTGCAGTATAGTGTAAGAATTCTGTCAGGAGAGAGGAGTGCAAGAGACAGAGCAGTGGGAAAAATTAAGATTTTTTTTTTTAATAAAGCAAAATGAACCAAGGCAAGTATTCAAAAACAAGTTACTAAAAACCATTTTATAAACTAGCTTTAAAATCTCTTAATAGCATTAGCTTACCTTCTGTTGTGTCTGAAGAAATATATATGAACTAATAATGTTCTCATGAGATTTCATTACTGAAAAGGCTCATTAGAAAAGGCATTAAAATACTAATTACCTCATAAACTATTTAGTTGTGTACCCACTGGGATAGTACTTACGAGTGCTCAAGCTCTTCATAGATCCAGCTAATCAATTAATGCTCATTACAACCAGAAAGAGTATGCAGACTGCAGCATGCAGGAGAAATAAATAAGTCAGAGGTTAGCAAAGAAAGTGACTTGGCTGTAATCGAGCCTTCCTTTGTAACACAACTGTTGTCTGCTACGATTTAATTTTAATCAGCCTTTTTGGTACTTCTGGTAACGTGACTCTTCTCGTCTCAAGAATCTCAGCTATTGTTATTGCTCCTTGAAATACATAATTTATTATGGGAGATACATCAAATGCCATGTGGAGATTCAAGTGGACAGGTACAGTGTTCACTGATACCATGCTAACATTACCTACTGGGTGTGTAAATGAAGAGGAGAAGGGCTTGGGGGTGTCTCTTGCGTGGTTTTCTCCTTCAAAGAAGAAAAGCAGCCACAGAGACACAGATGCATTGCCAGCTTTCCTGCACGTGCTCCCCAGAAAGCAAAGCCCAACACCAGTGCCTACCCTCCACCAAGGCTTGGGAAGGGGCAGAAGACATCTACCGGTGAAAATAGGGCCCTCATGGTGTTTTACAAACACTGTGGGGGAAGGGGTCTTGCTTTACGCCCCGCAGAGAGGGCACATACGCTCCTTCACTTCAGGAGCACCAGGATTGCGGACCCTCTCTCCTCACTGGACATGGCTGCTCAGTATTCACATCTCCTGGAGCCTGGATGGAGCCTGCTGGGCTCCTCTCCATGCCTTTTGCCGAGGCTCCTGCAGGGAGATTGCTGGCATACATGCTGTCACCATTAGCCTTGCGTGGATATTGGTCCATCACTCGTGATGCTAACATCCCACTGAGAAACAAAGGACGGAGATCGACCTGCAGGCAGCCCACGACTTCAGGCAAATGCCATTTCCCAACCATGTGCACATCATGATTTCTCCTGTCCTGTAACAGCAAGGAGGCTGGCAGCATGTTTCTGAAAGAAAGACACTTTGGGAAATGTAGTTCTCAGCACGATCTACAGCATCTCTGCTTAAAGACATCCAGGACTTAATCCTGGTTGCTTATCATCTCCGTCACACATGCAACTCGAGAGCTTCAATTCTGCTTGAGACCTTAAAAATCTCTGCAGAAAAATCTTACATGCTCCAGAGAAATGCATGTTCATGGTCTCTGTTGTTTTCACTGTGGAGGGGACAAACCGAAGATGGGAACTAGTAAAGTGAGGAACTCTAGAGCTACTTCATCCAGCTGGTCATTGCCCAGGTTGTGGTGGTCAGGAGCCCTAGGGCTAGCCTAGCTCCTTCTCTAGGAGGAAAGCACATGCTGGATGGGTACTACAAGTCACAGCTATGTTATTTAGATTTTTGTGGGCAGTATTAAACTAGCTTCATATATACCAGTTTTACTAAGACTAGTATAAACACATCTTGAATTTTAAGTGTAGAAGAAAGGGAAGTTTTACTTTCTAAAATCTTTAAAATGGGATCAAGCTACTTTGTTTTCTGAAATAAAGGGTATCCTTGGACAATCCCAGTAACCACAGATTTCACCAAGGGCAATTCATTCCTATTTTAATTCTCAGCAGTGATGCATTTATATACCAGTTTTCACATAAACTCTAGATTACCTCTGGGAACTCTTTATTCAACTAATTCAAACATTGTTTGGATCAAGTTTCCAATCAAGCTAGTCCACCACTAACGTCAGTTAGAAGACTGACAACTCTCTGGAAATTAATGTAGCAGAACAAATTTCCCATTCTTCATGCAAATGGTAGTCATCCTAAATGTTAGTAAGTGATTTTTGGATAATACAGATGGATTTTCAGTTATTTATTGTTCTTCAACGTTCTAAAGTATTTCAGGAAAAGTGGTTTCTTAACAAAAGATAAGGCATTGCACAAATAAATAGATGGACAAAGTTAGCCAAATAGGCATAGATAAGATTATGCTTGCACAGTAAAAGTGCATGGAATGAAGAAGAAAAAAAACCCCACCAAAACCACAGAAAAGAAAAAAAATTAAACACATGCACATGTGCACCAACACGCACACCTGCAGACATTTGACCAACAAAGCTGGAGCTCTTCAGATTGTTAGCTGTTACTATCGCCTACCACTGCCTCTTGTTTAAATGAAGTACTCAGTCCAGATTTCGTACGCATCCAGATATTAATGTTTTGGCAGGATTTTTTAATTTAAGAGGATTCCCAGAAGATTAAGTTAGAGAAATATCTGTTACAAAAACCCAAATACATAGTTTTCTGTGACACACACACACACTGCACACCAACACCAGCCTTCAGAGCAGCTGTACATGTCCATCAGACGGAAAGCAGATCAGGACTTCACCCACCCTTACCCTGGGTATCTCCTGCCTGCTACGTTGGCAGCCAAAACAAAGTTCACGCTTAACCTCATGCTAAAGAGCTTCTGTTAACAGTTGGGGAACACAGTCCATCCTCTTTACATATATTTCTCCTGAACCACAAGCAGCACATAAAGCAGACTCTAGTCAAATCCAGTAATGATGCTAGGTATTTTGGGAAGAAAAAAAAAAAAGCAAAAAGTTGGCACAGTAAGGCAAATGTCATACTTTGGTGTATAGTGGTGTTCTGTCAGAAGCCAGACATATTAAAAATATTTACATAATTTAAAATAATTTGTACGGGTCTAGTAAAGTCTATTTTGGGCTTTGGGCTTTAATAAAAGTTTAAACATTTGCTAGATCCCATTGGACTTCATGTGTAACCTTGGCATTTGAGGGCAGTATTGAGGATATGCCATTACTAAACTTTTCATATTAGTATGAGTGTGAACTGAAATACCATAATAAAAATATAACAATATTTCTTGCGACTGGAAAACAGCCCTGGACTTTGTATGTATTTCCAGATGGGAAACTAAAAATGTACTCTTATGTTTGCACATGTATACTGAGAGTTGGCTTTTAGTCTAATTTAAACATTCCAGAATAGTGTGGCCTAAATATAACAACATGAATCATCCATCAGTTTCAAAGAAATATCTAGCAGTTTTTCATTATGAATCATTAGGGACAGGTACCAATACTGTCACTGACTGATATAAGAGAGTCAAAAACTGCCTGTGATTGCTTGGTATGATGAATCAATTATAAAAAAACTCCTGATATTATTTTGGGAATTAGAGAAAATAATTTATCTTTAAATATTATGTAATGAACACCTCTAGGAAGCAGAGTTGAAAAATTAAGTCAGAAAAAGTTCATATAAGATGCTGGAAGAGTTGGCAAAACACCAGTGTGCAAAAAGAAGAGGCAAATATGTACTGTATTCTAAATAAAAGAATAACATTAAAACCCAAAGCCAAAACCAACAAAATGCTTACCTGGCAGTATCAAACTGTGGAAGGGCCAGAGCTTGCCTAAAGGAAAATTCTGAGATTCAGAAGTATAAACTAGGTCCTCAGTTGATGCAAAAACCACACAGTTCCTTTGAAGTCAATGAATTTATACAGGTTTACAGCAGCTGAGGATCAGGGTTAAATTTTAAAAGTAATCTTTGACTATACCAAATATGTTGCCTCTGTTTTTTTAAAGCTAGAGGAGTGTGAAATTCTATTTTAAGCTGCTTATGGGGCTTGTTTCCTTTCTGAACACTTATTTTGGAAAATTAGAGGAGAGGAGAGGAGAGGAGAGGAGAGGAGAGGAGAGGAGGAGTGAATGGATGGGAAGAGTGGAAGGGGAGGGGGGGAAGGAGAGGAGAGAGGAGGAGAGGAGAGGAGAGGAGAAAAGTTGAGCTGCAGCGAAAAGGTGGCTATTTTGTTTTGTTTTATTTCCAGTAGACCGAGCCTTGCTGCTGTTTTTCTATTTTACAAAAGCTTGCTTTTTTTTTTAACAACATAATTTTAAGACCAAGCTTTCATGAATGAAAATGTAATATAACGAAGGTTAACAATCCTAAATTAAAGTACTTCCACACTGATACTGTTACTAAATGAAGAATCTGATACTACCTTGAAATAAGATTTTTAGAACATTTTTCAATATGGTAATGAGTTGGTTTCAGTGTGACTTTAATACATAAAATAGGAGAAAAAATAGCACATCCATGACTAGAAGAGGGAGGTTTTGCATAAATTAAATTCTATTCCTAAAAGACTGACAGTCCTTTAGTCAAATCTTTAAAGTTCATCTTTAGCTGGTCAAAGTCCATGTTCCCCCCGCCTCCGCAATACTAATGGGAAATGATTCCAGTTATATCAAGTATTTTGCTGTCTTCTGTGTAACATAAGTCACTTGAAATGGGGTAAACTATCTAAAGCAGCGTAACTTGGAGGTGCCCACATTGCCAGAGAAATTGCAGTCAGTCCTCAAGCACATGATAAAACAAGCTGTGAGTAAAGACTGCTCAGGTCCCCTGGGGGGAGTCCGGCAGGGTGGGCTACGCAGTAATTGTAGTATAAGGAGGATACAGAGCGCAGAGGACACGACCAACTACACTACATGCCATGCAGCCTGACTACAGAGCACATTTGGGAAGATTATTCATAGCATTTCATACACTAAAACCTCAGATAAACATTACTGGCCAGCAATTTGCTAGTAAAAACCACAAGCAGAGCAAAGTTTGCTGCATAAGTGTTTCCAGGGTGGGAGACCCAGCCTGTCCCAGTTTTTAAATTACCTCCTTGATAACTCTCTGAACATAAATAAGAGAAGTTGCACTAATGAACATCTGGAAGACAGTATATAACCCTCCCACCGCTGAAAAGTGTCACCAGCCATATCTGACAGAAGAAACAACAAATGCTGTGAGCATTTCCTCAGGCTGAACACAGCTTTTAGCAGTATTTCAAATATGCCTGTGATCTTAGAAAGAGCTCTACGGGGGTATTCGTTAGTCCTGGTTTAGATATGGTTGACATTATGTGAAAGTAAGTGCTCTCCTGAGATTTCAGTGAAAGCCACGATGCCAGAGAAGCTGATCTCACAAGGCTTCCATCATCTCGGATGACAGAAGTCTCAGAAGATCAGTTAATTTTTGTCATTCTGAGCCAAAATCTCATCAGTAAAGTTCAGGAAATTTCAGAGGCATTAAATCCAAACACAAACTGTCACCTTCATTTGGAGTTGAATCCTAAATTTGAGTCTGCACCCGCTGTAAGCTTGAGGAGTTCAGAGTCTCCCCATTCTTTCACTAGTCCTGAAAAAATACTATATTTCGACAATTATATTGATATTACCAATATTAATAATTAATATAAACTTGAAAAAAATACATATACATAAATTGTACTCAGACAGAAGTTGTGTTTTCTGGAAGTGGCAGCCAGAAATTCCTCTGTGCTTGTTTCAGTTCTTCCACTGACAAATTGTGTGGCCTCTAGTGAGTCACTTCACTTTTCTTAGTTCAACAGTCTAAAATTATTTATCTCACAGGAATGCTATCATAATTAATAAACTGCTTCATTAGCTGCTGTATAGTTTTTAGAAAATGCTTTTTAAGCCTGTCCATAAAGAAGAGATTTATTGCCGTGAGATTTTTGCTTCCAGCTCTTGTGTCCTCGGTGGTTAAAATATGGAGCTGGTAAAGTGTTTAACACCATCCCCTCCGCCCCAAAGCCCATCGCTTGTCATGAGATGCACTCGTACCTCCCAAGCAAACGCCGGGCTTAACGCGCAGCGGCCTGAAGTGCAAAACAACTTTCATTATTCATCTTGGAAATCTTGGAAAGTGAAAGCTGTACAAATTCCAAGCAAAAGACTGAAATATATCTATGCAAAGCAGAACTTCCCTGTAACGCAACCCTGTTTTTATTTTTATAATTTCCTTTTTCCCTGGCTTCACTACCATAAGGACTTGCTTTTACTTGCACGAACTCCCGCTGACACACAACTTTACACAAACAAAACCTTTTCTGGAAGGGATGGTTCAGCACCAAACAAGTCGCCCTCACGTACACAGATGCATCTGACTTAAGTTTCAAAACCTTACAACACACAAAAGCCAGCAGTTCATGTGTTGGGCTAGATGATAGCTACAGCAAGCAAATATTAGGATTGTATTTCAATTATTGCTATGGTTACAAAATCAGGGTGGACACTGGAGGGAAAAGGAGAAAGCGAAACAAATCTACAAAGACTGTAAATCCTCTGAGGAAAGAGAGGGTGGTGGAGAAACAGAAGGAAAGAGAAAGGGTGAGGGCTGGTGGGTGGGGGAGAAAGCGAGGTCATTTTAACACCCAGCTGAATAAAGGCAAACAAAATAATAAGAATCCAAGTTCTTCTAGGGAAATACTGCTGATAAGATCACCGCAGGATAAAGTGACACAAAGAAAGAAAAATGCAAGGAATTGTTACAACTTGTGTCTGCAACAAGCAACGCAATTTGTATGCACTCGGGAGAAGCGAGATCAAATATTCAACACGTATTTGCAGCAGCTATGAGTAACTGAACTGCCTCGCTTCTCTATTGCACTTATTGAGCCACTGACAGCTTAAGAAGAATTAGTTCCTACCCAGTCTAGTTCATAATCCAGCATTTAGGCATGACGGGTACAAGGTCCTGTTTCAGTAAACAAAACAAAATATGATTAGCTTCACCCATCACGTTAATACCTTAATCCACAGCAAGGCATACTGTCTGCAGGCAAAGCTACTGCCCGGGGAGGATTTTAAAGCGTAGATCAGGAGCACACTGAAAGGTTGGCTTTGGGGACTTTAAAACACAAGTGCAAATGTAACAGGAGATACAATTTCAGAACAGTGAGGTTTTGTCAACAGTTGCAGAAGCACCATGTTTTTTAACTATTTAACAGTCCCTTCCTTGAAAACATTTCGCAGTTACCGATACAGGAAATTTTGGCACAACTCTTTTTTTTTTAAATTGGAAGGCTTCACTTGGCACATTTTTTTTTCTTATGCTGCTTTCATTGCTTTATTGTGAAGGACAAGATGAGAAATTGCTGTTGAAAGCTCTGCAGAGATGCGACATTTGTCTTTCTGCTCAGTAGTCCAGCATCTGTGTGAAGAAAAGCCTTCTGGCCCTGAAGCAATGTGTGTTGCTCTACTAAAGCGACTCCTTTCCCAGCCAGCTTGATAGGAAAACACAGACTTCAAACCATTTATTAGATTTAACAAAGTATCTTCAGTCACGAAGTGTTAAGTAGCTAAACCTAGAGTTTCAGTGGCTCTGATCCTGCCCGGACTGCCTGCGCCAGCCTCCTGCCTGAAATCAGTATGGACACCTCGCAGACCTGGGCCCAGAGCTGATACCCAGTGGGATGTCCTTCCCAAGGCCACCAGCTGTCCCAGGATGCCACTGCTGTTAGGGCAGTGCTCTTGTTTCCACCCCCAATGGCTGCTGCGACGGCTGAGCTGAGTACCAAGCCGGGGCCAGGGGCAAGAGCTTTATTCCAGCAGTTTCTCCCTTTGCACCAGTTGCACCACCACAGCTCACGGGCACGGAAACACACGTTATTTGTAAAACAAGAAGCAGCAGAAGACTCCATCCAAACGCAGATGCCAATCTGCATCCGAGGAAAGCTGGCCACCTTTGTGGCCGAGCCCTTCCCGCGTGGCTGAGGTGCTGTGTTTCTGGAGAAAGCGAGCAGTGCCTGTCCGACAGCCATACGAAATGCACCCAGGTCCCCGCGGCCAGTCCTGCCTTTCCACTGGGATGGAGAGCTGAGAGCCGCTTGGACTGGGATTTTCAAAGCCACCAGTAGGATCTGGACCCTTAACTCTCATTAAGTTGAATACAAATTAGTGCTGATGACAACTGGCGAACCACAATTTCTTTCACCTCTCTCCTCCTCTGCCAAAGCTGTCCAGCACTCTTAGGTAAATTATGAGGTTCAGTTAATACGGATATTTTACCATTATAATTAGGAACATGCTCATTACTGGTTTATTGTTTTTCTTTTCTGGTATGTTTTCACTCTTACATCTGATAGACGCTTTCAAATTAATTTTCTTATTATTACTGTTCAACCTAGTAATGCGTATAAGGCAAAAACAATAGCCCACAACCCTACATACTTCTGATACGGAAACCACTTCTTTTCTTTTTTTTAAAAGAACCATACAGATTCTGTCAGGAAGGCGGGCACAGCCAAGCCACACATATTTCATTTAAATTGTATAAAACTACGTATCCAGCGAGGGGTGGGGGGAGAGAGTAAAAGAAAAAAATTAACAGGTCAAATCGAAAACTGTTTTTTTAAGTTAGATTATTTTCATTGCCAGCCTGCTTTTTATACCTCCTTTCAGAGCTCATAAATCTCTACAGGTGAAGATCAATGCCTTGCAAAATTCAGATAGAGAGGCATCAGCTCCACTGAAAAGACCTGCCTTCATGTAGCCTTCCGGTGGTTCAGTGCACACTATTTATCTTTCACTCCGGTAATCCACACGGTATTGCACTTCCGAGTTATAAAACCTTGAATACTCTGAAACTGCAAACCAAACTGTATGGAAGCAGTATATTAAGGCAAAGGCACCGCCAACAATTCTGAGTTCATAATATTCTCAGCCTACTGAACCACATGTTAATATGCTACACGTGCTATTCTGCATATTTTTACCATGTACACTTACAGCTATATGTTTCCTCCACTTTCCAATGCAATATATTTTAATACAAAATCAATGTGTGTTTTTGGTGGGCAGCAGAAAGGTTTTATCCACTCAGCTCTGAATCTAAGACGAAAGCGGTATTGATTTAGATGTTCACTCATTCATTTACTAGGACAGTTTTAAAGCATTAGGTGATAACCTAATTGAGAGGCACACTGCGAGGGAAACCGAGATTGTTGTGATAAATTAAATCAGTTCTGGGATGTCATCTACAATACTTTAATATCTGAAGTAACATTCTCCTGAAAAAATTAAGCCAGGAAACAAGCATCTTGGGTGGCAGAATATGGCTTTCTATAAATGCCAGGTAATACAAACTGATTAAAATATGAATAGATAAATAAATTGCATAATATAGAAACATTAATGCAACACACATTCTATATGTGTCTGTGTATGTGCTCGTATATGCATGTATTTATCAGACTGGCTTCCATTTCCTACTGCAAACTGATTAGGGACCAATTGAGGGTGTGAATTTTTTGCCACCTATTTGCTTTCTCTAAAAAACCTCGCATCACACAGCATCCGTACTTGTATTATTTATTCATATTTATTTTACAGAAGCAAATTAAGTCACACGAGTCACCAAATAGTGTTATGACTGCTACATACCAAATCATGCTTGCATTGCTCAGGTACATACTTTCATGTGCATGAGGCCAGAAGGATTTGGTCTCACATCTGGGTCTCGCATCTAGAGCAGCCTGACCTGCATTCTCTCATGTAGGCACAAAGAAAATGCTGATCCACCTGCCACAGATTTGGATGGTTGATGAATCAGGCCCAAAGTCCCTCAAACTTCTCCAGATACTGCAGCCATTAGCTGCACGCAGCTTGGATGACTCTGCCTGGTGTTCAACACATACATTCTTCGCAGAGTGGGGGGCCAGCCAAAGAGAACATATGCAGTGCTGGATGCACCAGCAGTAATAGCATTAGCAGAATCCAGGGAAATCTGAAATTCCTTCCTAATGCAGGACACAATCCAGTAAGGTACTAAGCACCCTCATTTTCCACTTTTTAAAAAAAGTCGCCAGAGCATGCAAAATCTCATGCTTTGAGCACGAAGCGAAGTGAAATGGTTAATAATAAGAACAAACATGCCTGTAATACAGATGATTCAGATTTAAAATTCATGAACTTACATGTAAGAAATAATTTTGCTCTGAATATTTCCTACATTTTTTCCACTTTGTGTTCATGCAGAGTATTGTTAATAGATTCATATTTTTCAAAGCAGTGGCTAAACGAAGAGGCTTTTTACATTACATATACACTCAAACAGAAATGAAGTATAAAAATAGAAAATAGGATATTAAAAAAACTAAGCACCCTCATTTTCCACTTTTTAAAAAAAGTCGCCAGAGCATGCAAAATCTCATGCTTTGAGCACGAAGCGAAGTGAAATGGTTAATAATAAGAACAAACATGCCTGTAATACAGATGATTCAGATTTAAAATTCATGAACTTACATGTAAGAAATAATTTTGCTCTGAATATTTCCTACATTTTTTCCACTTTGTGTTCATGCAGAGTATTGTTAATAGATTCATATTTTTCAAAGCAGTGGCTAAACGAAGAGGCTTTTTACATTACATATACACTCAAACAGAAATGAAGTATAAAGCTAGAATATAGGATATTAAAAAAACCCCTGCATTTAAAAAGAAGGTCCTGGAGCTCTGAATTATGCCTCTTACTCTTAAGAGTTAATGCATGATTTTTTCCACCTCTGGAAGAGTGGCAGAAACCCCCTGAAAAGTAAAGGGGCTGCTTGTTCACTATACTGTGTTTTGGAACTGATAGCAATTTCTGTCTGAAAGAACCGTGCCTTCATACATTAGGTTTAGGGACAAAACCTGCTTATCCAGATTAAAAAGTAATTTGTATTAATGTACAGTTTCAGCTATTAAAGCACAGAATTCTCACCATATGCACCAATAATTTAATCTTGTTCTTGAGTAGCCTCACACTTCCAGTAAAAAAAGGCAGGGGGTGGCAGGGGGAGAGTAAACTACAGAACCTTTAGTCCCCAAAACAGATGCCAGTTTTAGATTTATTCAGCCAAGGAGTATTTAGCTTGGCTCAGCTACGCTTGAGTTGAAAAAACACTCGCCTATTCCAAAAAGTTTTTAACAAGCTCTGCTGCAGATGCTGTTGCCATTTGGCATGTCACCATCACTGTGTGGTACAGCAGAGAGAGAACTCTTGACCACAGGTTTTCCTTGGCTGGGGGAGTCAGCAGTTTTGGCTATCACTCTTCTTCTGGCCAACTGGCTGCATGTTTATGGAGTGTGGTTTTAGACGGGGTGTTAACAGAGGTTGGGTTAACAGCCTAACCCAGACCAACAGGGAGGTGAAGGCATGACCTATCCAACCTAAGAAAACAGAGATAGAATAAGCTCGTATATGTTGTTGCTCTTAACCAAGTCTCTTGCATGCACCATACCTACAGACAAGAAGATATTTTTCTTTGCCTCAGGATAGATGACAACAACTTTAAAAGCTGTACCAGTCATGCAAAGTAGAAGTATATAAAAACATGTGGTTGCTTAATCTTTGTCGGCTTGATTTCATTCTCTCACTTATGACAATTTTACTTTGGCGAAATGCCACTGAAAGAAGTTCAGTGAAGTTACTCCTGTTTTCCACTATGATGAGATATCTTGAGAGGATAAAAACCCTACAGAGTTAAACTGCAAAATTCTGTCCTCGTATTTCCACTAGCCAGCAAATGGCAGTTCTAAAACTGAAAAAGGCTAAGTGCTTTTACATTGATGAACTCGGTTCCAGAGATATTAGTGCCGAATACCTCCATGAGAGTGCATATAAAGCTGGGGAAAACTTACAAATGCCCACTTGTAGTTTAGTTTACCTACATTAATCCTATACCAGTACATATGCCTGAGAAGCCTTGACCTTGTAAGACATACAACAACTTTAAAAACCAGTATGACATTTGACTCGTGTAAGTAAATAATTTTTGTCCAAATTCTGACTCTTCTTTTTGATGGCAACACCTTTGTTGCACTCAAGCAAAAGAAGTATCACAGTTTTATATACATCGTTCAGTCTGCTTTTTTAACACTGCCATTACCCTGACACACCATGCGCCTATCCGGAAAAAACAAAGACCATGTACACTCCCTCCACATCAGACACATTTTACTTCACTTTTTATTAACTGACAATTTTCTTTAAGCCAAGTTGTGGACCACAGACACCATCAGAGAACCAGCCAGACCATTTGCTTAAATTGTACTAATCTGCACCAAAAATCCTATTTAACACAGTATGGATCAGATAGCCCACCCTTCACTTCAGTTCCCTCTCACCGAGAGTTCAGCTAGGACTAGGAACATCTTGAAAGCTCATAGACTAAACTGACACAAAGGCAATTTACGGCAGCATATTAAAAAAGAGTGTAACATATGACTAAAAATGAAGTAAGCAGTGTCTGGCTACATCCCCCAGTGTGGGTAACCAGTATGCAAGAGCAACACAAGAAAATAAAATAATTTTTTTTAAAGTTTTATCTTTTTACCATTTTGGCTTCTGAATGCATTGGGGGGACTTGAGGTGAAGCACACGGATTATTGAGGTTCGGCCCCTGCATCCCCATGATGTTGGAGTTCATTGACATTTGTCGCTCCATCTTTTAAAAGAAAAAGAAAAAAAAAGGTTTGAAAACGTCTGGAGACATTTGCAAGAATTTACGCTCGGTTTCTATTTAAATGGACTCAGCTTTATTCCTTCAAGTCATGACTAGAAAAATAACAATCTGTGTCATGCATTGCATGTGTGTATGCACGCAGGCGTGTGTTTCATCAGAATCGGCCCTGAAAACTCACAGCTAATTATAAAGAAAAGGGTTCTTTACTAAACAAATGTAGCAGCCACCCAGGTTTGTGCTTTTTTGTAATGATTTTCTCCCTTTCAGTATAACAACACTCGGAGTTAAGTGGTTTTAAAAGCATCACTGTATAAAGTTGTGGCTTCTGCTGTCAGTGCAGCCCAACTTAGCTTGTTAAAAACATAAATAAAAATCTACAGTCTCGAGTATATGGAAAACAAGTTGGCTCTTTTTCCTTCACTCGGACTGCTCAGCTGAGAAGAGTTTTCCATATGTCTTGTAAGGGAAGCTTTCATGTACTGCTGAGATAGCAAAAAACAAAGCCGAACTCCTCCTGGCTATTCAGAGCCCTTTCTGCAAGCTAATCTCACTAGGCTGAGAGGGAGGGATACAATTTTCAAACAAAACCTAACAGCAGTAAGGCCTGGATAAAATAATTTCCTGGAGTGTCTTCCCCGAAAAGAGGCAAGCCCTGTTACACCGCTAGTCATTGGTAGGGGTGGTAAGTAGGGTTATGGTGCTGCTTTCAACCAGGGCTGAGCATCCTGCCTTGCTTTGGGCCACTCCCCTGAATCTTTGGCTCATACAAGAAAGAAGCTTTTGGATCCTCCTGAGCTCTTCCCAAGCAGGGGAGCTATTTTTTACGCCCTGTGGTGAGGTATTGACTCCCACCCTCCATGATCCCAGCAAGAATGGGTGCTGGGCCTGGGGGAGAGGACAATATCCCACTGCCTGCTGGCAGGGAGAAGCTGCCTCTGCCAGGGCCCCTCACCTTCTCCGTGGGGCAGGAGCAGCTCCCACTGCCATCTCCTCTGCAGCCCTTTCAGGAGGGCTGTGGGGCAGGAGCTGCAGCCGGAGCAGCCAGCACTGATAGGGTCTGTCTGGCCTCCATGCTCATGTCTCCAGGGCTCTCAGACAGAGCACACCTGCTTGTCTGCAAGCAGAGCCGCCCAAAGGGCTCCCCGGCAGCAACCCGAAGCTCCTGAGTTTACACTGAAGCAGGATGTTTGCTCCATTTCAGGTTCCTTAGTAATCATGCCAGAAAAAAACTGCCCACAGTGACATGTCTTTTTTTCTTTTGTTGAACTTCCTGGTCGATATTCCAGGAAAACTTATTGACAAGTTACTAATTAATAACTTATTAATGACTGCTCAAATAGCAGCCAAACCTGAATCTTTGTAGCCCTGTGGAATGTCCCCCTTGCTCCAGCAAAGCCAGCACAAGCAGTGCTTTCCTCCTTCCCATGGTCTATTGCTCTCAGGTTGTCTTCCAAACTGAACATCGTGGAATGAAACAGAAACTTCTCCTTTCCCAATCCCCTCTTCCCCATGCCATCCTTACTCGTGTCCACCCCTAATCTGCCCAAATGTCTTATATTGAAAGGGTTGTTAAAATTATTTAAGAATTTGAAGCTACAATTGCAACGCACCCCTTTGTCTCCCAGAAGATGGGAAATATTCCCATCTCTGCAGAAATGAGTGGAAGATGAGCAGCGATCATGACCAAATTCTAATTAAGTGCAAGTTACCAGGCCGGAAAAGTAAGTCACATTTCTTTCTTGTTAGCTGATTATCTCCCACAAACAAGAAGATTACTTAGAGTTCACTGGCATAACTTATGTGCATGGCTTTTCCAGTTTTATCTGACTTCAGAAAAATCTTTTTGTTCCAGCACAGACATACTGATCTCACCTACATGACCAAGTGTGAGAACCAGAAATTGTAGTCTCATGTAAACCGTTTCTAATCACTCTCACACTAATTAACATGCCATTAACTGCACCAGAAATACTCTTGTGTAAGATGCAGCAGTGAAAAAGGTCCAGCTTCCTTAACTCACTACACTTTGATTTTTTAGAAAACCCAGCAGACTTTCACCTCTGCATAGGTTGAATCAAGCAAAAAACCAACCTTCCTCCCCCCCAAAAAACCCAAACCAAAAAACTTACAGGCATGAGTACAGCAGAAGATCCAGGCATGGTAGGGTTGGGCAGGGTGCCAGGCATAGAGGCAGGCATAGGCTGTCTTTGTCGGTTGTGTAGGTGCAGTAGTGAAGACAGAGAACCTGGGACAGGCCTAGGAGAAAAGGAAAGAAAGCTGTCATGGGCTATGGAGACCAAAACAAGCCTTAATGTGCCAGCCATTGCTAGGCACAGGCGACTCTAGACAAGCAGATGCAGATAAGCCAATCCAGCATTTGTCCTCTCCTGCATAAATCAGCAGAACGGAAAGTTTTCAAGAAACACGTGACTCACTTTCCCTCTACTGTTTATCGGTTAAACCACCAGTAAAGTTCATCTCATAGAACATGAATGTAAATGTAACAGCCGGTCTCAGACTATGCAACTCTGCACCTTACAGTGGCCAGCAAAAGACTTCTACAGACAAAGCAGGAAAATTTCCTGGCATGACACATCAGTGCATTGCTGTAAATTCAGCCCTGGCGAACAAAAATATCTGGGTGATAGT
Organism: Aptenodytes forsteri; assembly: GCF_000699145.1. NCBI lineage: Eukaryota > Metazoa > Chordata > Aves > Sphenisciformes > Spheniscidae > Aptenodytes > Aptenodytes forsteri. The sequence continues at coordinate 40,728 of NW_008795527.1, forward strand.
TTTGCAGACTATGACAGAAAATTAAACACTCAAATTAATTTTGAAACTTTATCACCTGTAAATAAACTACTCTAGTATTTCATCTTGCTCTTGATATTCTCTCCTGTGAAACTCTAACAAGCCTTTGTTCCGAAGCAAGGTTCCTGATTTTACCAGTTAGCATGTCACCAGGGCACAGAAAATGGAAAAAAAGAAAGAAAATTAGCAAAATTACATTCAGATTAAGTAGCTTGTAAAGGCAAAAAGTACGGACTATAAAAAAGCAGAGTAATTTATTTTGGCAAAAGGAGTTCAAAAGATTTAGAATGATTTTTCTAAGTACAGCACAGGGAAAAGAGTGCATGTGAGAAAGCAGGCCCACTCACAAAGAAGAAGAATCATAAAATTAATAGATTAAACAAAGCTGGGACTACTCTTTGAAAGCAGCCTTTAAGAATGTGGTTTTGGGAGTTAGTTAAATTAATCAGCTTTTTTTTTTTTTTTTTTTTAGTTTTGAAGAAGGTATGAGTTGCTTGAAGTTTGGGGTAAACATAACTTGTTACCTTTTCAAAAAGCATGAAAATAAGCAAGCTTTCACATACAGTGCCTCAACAAACATTGCTAGTACAAGTTAGTATGTTCAGTTCTCACAGAGCAGGATGCTCTGCAGTATAGTACACAGTTTACACTGTTGATTAGGCAGGAGAGATACCCCTAAAGGTATGAGAAGGACTGGAGAGAAGGGGGCATAGTCCAGGAGCTTGAAGAGCCTCTGCAGGGGTGGGGGTGGGGAGCATGGAAAGAGTCTAAAGATGTTTGGAGCCTCTGAACATCAGGGTTGATTTTCAGCCTTGGCAGAAGCATCCTTTGCTTCAGTGATGAATCCACAGCTAGCCACGAAAGCCTCAAAATCAGGCTGGACTGGTCAGGGAAGCAGAGTCATAACCTCAGAGCTGCGAGGGGAAGACAGTCACTTCTCCCACTTGGTCTGAACCATGTCACACCAAATGATGGGCCTTTACTTCTTGCCCCTCCAATTGTAAGTGATACTGGCAATCATGAATACATACACCCCTCCTCTAAGTTTAGCTGCCACTTCCATTTATCTAACAACAAGCAAAGAGGCCAAAGGCTGTGAGCAATGGGATTCACAGACATCCCGTATGGAGGACACCACATCCGGGCTCCCAAAGCGAGGTGCCTGTCTCATGGCAACACGAGCTTCTTCTGACCTACAAGTCTCATCCTCTTCTGCCCAGAGCTCAAATGACCTAATCCCCTCTTCCTTAAAACTCCCCAGTACTTCCCATCCTTGGACTTTCAGTCCTTCAACCCTCCTCTCCTCAGGCCCGTTCCCCCCAGAAACATTTCTGTCCCAACAAATGCCACCTCAAAGTCCTTGCCCTGCCCACTCCCTCATACCCAGACACCCCTGCTCCTCCCACCCCTCTGCCCTCAGCTGCCCTCTCTTTAGCAGCTGCACATGACTGAACCCATCCTTTTGTCTTGGTTCTCTGTGGAGAGAAAAAGCCTGTGTTTTGAAGGATGTTTTAAAAATCCTCCCAGACACATACAGTACTTATTCAGAAGGGGGGGGGGGGGGGGAACAAAAACAAATAAATAT